>NW_027069798.1:568646-626725 GCF_002906115.3 Quercus suber | reverse complement strand
CCCGAAGATGAAAATAAGGAAGAAAGGGCTAATGTTATAGAATAGATGAGCAAATGTCTCCATACAAGCCTGCTCGAGGAGGCCAATGTTATATAGAAAGTTGCATTGATCACTCTCTTTTCTCAATGTTCTTCTTGTTTCTTTTTTCTTTTTGATACTTGTGTCCGGATGCCCTTTCTCTGAAAACCATCTTTCTTATATACTCCCCCTTCCTTCGCATCCTAACCTTCCATCTTTACCTCCCAAATTTCTCTTCGTGACACTTGTCCCTTTAAACATCTGAAGAAGGTGGTACATGGAGTTTGCTTAGTTGTGAATTACACTTGTAGGGGTAGGGTTTGATTCCTAAGCCTAAAAGATGAATGGATTAAGGCCCAAAGAACCCGATATAATGAATTTGTAGAGAGTGGCTTGAAAGCTAGGCTTTAATGGATCTAACAACGCACACAGAGAATCAAAGATAGTAAGAAAGTAAAGAAAAACAAGCGTTGTGCAAAGAAACCCTTCCTTAGCAAAATCCGAGGAGAGTGGTCCTTATGTATATTTCTTTTAAACTAGGATGCAATTTTAGTTCTTATTGCTACAATATTTTCTCTACAGATTTTTTGATCCCTTCACCCTAGAGGGTCTCTTACATTATATAGCTCTCTTTAGATGATCTTAGCCCTCCATTTGTTGATCGTCCAGACCACTACTTGAGTGCTTGTCCCAGTAGACACATTCTCAAACCCCTTGTGAGTTACAGCAGCCAAGGCAGCACTGTTTAAAGATCTTCTCCATATAAATACAGCCAGGAGGTTTGGTGGGATGCATTAAATGTGGTGGTAGCCACCATCCCTTCAGTCATGTCAGGGCTAACCCCTTCTTCGAAACTCTTTCTCTACAGGATGACCTCTTTTGGTAACATGCCACTGATGTGGCCTTATTGTTTGAGGGTGTGGCTTCCTCGGTACGATAATGGCCCCCTTGGTTATGGGTATGACACGTGGTGCAATTACCTTATTTAAATTCCTGTACCCTATAATAGCCCCTCAAACTCTAGTTTTTTTCTTTTATCCAAGGAGAAAAGTGGGGTTTTGATGTTGGATAATTAATTTCACACGTTTCTTTGACTTCCACTCGTGAGAGTGTCACTTTGCGTGCCTTGCAACCGTTCTAGCGCTTCGGAGTCCGCAACTTCTCATTAAATGCTCTAGGCGGCGCTTTGTTCCCCACATCTTATGGTGAGATGGAGATCCTACGGCTGGCATTTCTCCTCGACTTTTGGGCAGGATAACTCCCACCCAATTCTGCCTCTTATATAAAGCGTCTGGGGGATTCATTTCTCTCACTTTCCTAATCTTCGAACTCTCAAGACTTCCTAAATCTCCAAACCTTCAAGACTTCCTAAATTTTAGACTTTTCGAGAAGCTCCTGAAGTGATCCTTATCCTTATTTTCGTAATTTTTTTTTGTTCTTAGGCTATTTTCTCCTCAGCCAGTCTCCTCGGCCTTCTACTTTTTATTTCTTCTTCACAAATATCTCCTTGACTTCTCTTTAGTCTGCTCTGATGGGTAAGTTCGCTCATTTAGTTGATTCCCTTATGGCTATGGAAGGGTTTAGGGCCTTGTATCACATTCCCCAGGGTGTTTCCTTGCAATACTGTTATCTAGGAGAATGACTCACCCATAGGAATGAAGGGGAGGTCGTCATTCCATGATCGCCTTCATAGAAGAGGGAATGAGGCTTCTCATGGGTAATGTGACTAGAGACTATTTGATCGCCCATAGGTTGTGCCCGCACCAATGCGCGCCTAACCTATTTAGGATTCTGGGTAGTGTAGACACTCTCAACAAGTAAATGGGGTTGAATCTCACCTGGCACGACGTCGTTTGGATGTACAAGTGCCATATGTTGGCAGACTCAGGCTACTACCTTAAGTCTCGTGACTTCCCAAGTCCAACAAGGGCATGAAAGATGACGACTTAATCGTCTTTGGTGAATAGCATGATGACCTTCACTGTTTAACCCAAAAGGGAGAACCAGGACGGGTGCCCTAGGTTTAGGTCATTTGACACGGGATTTAGTTTAATGGTTTGCCACTTTTTTATTTTTTATTTTTATTTTATTTATTTTATTTTTATTCCTCTAACACTTTGTTCTTTTCTGATTGAGGGTTCATCTTTCTAACTGTGATTTTGCTTCTCGACTGTTTTTGCAGATAAAAGGCACGTAACTCCCAATCTTAACTTCGTCAACATCCACGATCTCAACAAGGTGCTGAGGTCTGAGGTATTTGTGAGCGAGGATAGACAGCTAAGAGCCGTCCATCTCATCCTTGACTTCCAGCCCCTATCCGACAAGTTCTAAGACGTGGGCCATGCGATCAGAGCTGGTGATCCTCGGTTGGCTCAAATAGACATCTTAGTTCCCGGGTTCTTAGCTCGAGAAGACATGGTGCAAGTCGAGCTGCCTGCTCATCGCTTTCCCTGTGAGGCAGCAGTTCTAAGAGAAGAGACAGCCTCTTCGTGCCTATCATTTAAGGCGAAGATAGACCAGTTCCATCTCGAGGAAGAGGGAGAAGAGTAGGGAGAGCCCATGATTCAAGTCTCGAGCTCAGAAAACGAGCTTGATAGATTTTTAGGTGTTTACACCTCTGGCCTCGTCATTGCTCACATAGACAACAGTTTAGAGGAAGAGAAAGAGGAAGAGGAAATGGCTTTGAACAGGAAGAAAGGTCTATGCGAGCTCCTCATCGGCAAGACCAAGGGATCGACACCCAAGGATGCCTCGAGGTCCTAGCCTCTTCTTGCTTTTCCTCCCCCTCCTCCTCCTACAGTTAACCCATTTGCTATTGCCAACATGAAGAAGAAAAGGAAGGAGATAGAGGTGGTTGAGGAGGGCTAGGTGGTCCCTCAAAAGGAGCCTAAGCAGCAAAAGACAGCCAAGGGGAGGGCCTCATTGATCGAAAGTAAGGAGGACCATAACACGGCTGAGGTGCGCCCTCAGAACCTAGTATGGGATCCTCGGTTGGAGCTAAAAGGAGCAACCATCCCGCAGAGCTCCTCCATCACAGAGTTCTAGAAAAGGGCACGCCCACTACCTTGCGAGGCCTAGAAGCAGCCCTACTGCTGCCCAAGGATATGGCTGCACTGCAAACCACGAGGCAACAAGATCATTTTCGGTCATTGAAGAGAGACTTAGCCTTGGTAAGTTTCTTGGTACGCCTTACTAACATTTCGCTAGGTTACTTTTTTCTTATCTTGGTAACTTATTCCTTTATTTTTGTGCAGGCCATCCAAGAAGTTTTTATGGCCGATAAATGGGTGAAAGACGCCCAGAATGAGGCTAGGGTCGAGGCCAACCTTCGCACTGAGACCAGCAAAGCCTTGGGCATAGCTGAGCAGAAGAACCAAGAGCTTACTATAAAGCTGATCACTGAGAGGAGGGGCAGAAGATCGTTGAGGCTGGCCTCAAGAACGCTTAAGATTAGGCTAAGGAGTAATGCAAGAAGCTCTATTATGCTAAGATAGAGCTGGCCATGACTAAGCAGCAGGTTGCGAATTGAAGGCGGAGCTAGGGAAGGCCAAGGTAGCTGCTCGGAGGGCCAAGGAAGCTGCGGAGGCTTCAGAGCAAGAATCCTATGACCTTGGGGTGTAGGAGACCGAGGTCTGCTTGGTGGAGGAGCTAGTGGAGGTCTGCAGGGATTACTGCAAGGAAGTGTGGACGAAGGTACTTAACCTAGCAAGAGTCCCTGCTGCTTCGGAGTGGAGGAAGGCTGAGAACATCTTCTACCCTCTGGACATTCGCGAAGCTCCAGCAGCACTTCCTCCTTTTGTTTCCCCTACGCCAATCTCATCTGAGCAGCCCCCTGTCTCCCAGGTCTCCCTCATCCTCCTAAGGTCTCCAAAGAACCTGGCAAGGTTAGTGACCAAGGTTAGGGAATGGAGGTGGCTAAGGGTAAGGGGGTCAAGCCCTTGCCTGAGGCGAAGGGCTCAAAGGCTGCTCTTAAGCCTAAGGATGCTGCACTTAAGGTCAAAGATGTTGCTCCCAAGGCAAAGGAGGCTAATCCCATATCCAAGGGAGCTGATCTTAAGGCCACTGACCCCTCTTGCTAAGGTTTAGCTTAGGATTTTACTTTTTTTTTTTTTTTGGTACTTTTCCTTTTGTTGTTGCAGTTTGCCATTGTTCATAATGTATCTTTCTTTTGTTCAATGAAAAGACATTAACTTTTTCTTTATGAACCTTTATTTTTCTTACAATATTATCTCTAGTTGGCTGTAGTCATTGTTTTGCCCTTTGCTTAGACTTTAGATTGATAATGCTTCTAAGGGTGAACACCCATACTTCAACAAAAACTAACAATGATGAATTGTTGTTAACTCAAATAAATTAAACTCAGGTAAACGGTGAGAAAGATGACTATGTGTTGGTACTGAAACGGTGTAATCAACAGGGAGTCTAAGTCCTTAGAGACAAACAAAACACTTAGTAGGAAAAAGGGGGCGGTCTGAGGTCTTTCACTTTAAGAGTACCTTATGAATGTACCCTCAGAACCCTTTAACTGAGACTCAGGGTGAGCCCTTGTTTTCATATGATGAATACACCGAGGTCTCATCCTCAGTGAAATTGCTAGGTGTTAACTTTTTCCAAGGCATGGGTCCAAGGAACCAGACATAACCAAAGCTCTGTTGAATACTTAAATAAGTAATGGGAGTGTTAATTTGCCCCAAGTTATGAGTCTGAGGAACCAGATATAACCAATGTTCTGTTTAACACTTAAACAAATAATGGAGTGTGTTAATTTACTAAAGCTATGTGGTCTGAGAACCAGACATAACTAAGGTTCTACTTAACACTTAAACAAATAATAAAATAATTAATTTTACCATAATCAAGGTAGTGATCAGTATTGCAAGGAAACACCCTGGGGAATGTGATACAAGGCCCTAAACCCTTCCATAGCCATAAGGGAATCAACTAAATGAGCGAACTTACCCATCAGAGCAGACTAAAGAGAAGTCAAGGAGATATTTGTGAAGAAGAAATAAAAAGTAGAAGGCCGAGGAGACTGGCTGAGGAGAAAATAGCCTAAGAACAAAAAAAAATTACGAAAATAAGGATAAGGATCACTTCAGGAGCTTCTCGAAAAGTCTAAAATTTAGGAAGTCTTGAAGGTTTGGAGATTTAGGAAGTCTTGAGAGTTCGAAGATTAGGAAAGTGAGAGAAATGAATCCCCCAGACGCTTTATATAAGAGGCAGAATTGGGTGGGAGTTATCCTGCCCAAAAGTCGAGGAGAAATGCCAGCCGTAGGATCTCCATCTCACCATAAGATGTGGGGAACAAAGCGCCGCCTAGAGCATTTAATGAGAAGTTGCGGACTCCGAAGCGCTAGAACGGTTGCAAGGCACGCAAAGTGACACTCTCACGAGTGGAAGTCAAAGAAACGTGTGAAATTAATTATCCAACATCAAAACCCCACTTTTCTCCTTGGATAAAAGAAAAAAACTAGAGTTTGAGGGGCTATTATAGGGTACAGGAATTTAAATAAGGTAATTGCACCACGTGTCATACCCATAACCAAGGGGGCCATTATCGTACCGAGGAAGCCACACCCTCAAACAATAAGGCCACATCAGTGGCATGTTACCAAAAGAGGTCATCCTGTAGAGAAAGAGTTTCGAAGAAGGGTTAGCCCTGACATGACTGAAGGGATGGTGGCTACCACCACATTTAATGCATCCCACCAAACCTCCTGGCTGTATTTATATGGAGAAGATCTTTAAACAGTGCTGCCTTGGCTGCTGTAACTCACAAGGGGTTTGAGAATGTGTCTACTGGGACAAGCACTCAAGTAGTGGTCTGGACGATCAACAAATGGAGGGCTAAGATCATCTAAAGAGAGCTATATAATGTAAGAGACCCTCTAGGGTGAAGGGATCAAAAAATCTGTAGAGAAAATATTGTAGCAATAAGAACTAAAATTGCATCCTAGTTTAAAAGAAATATACATAAGGACCACTCTCCTCGGATTTTGCTAAGGAAGGGTTTCTTTGCACAGCGCTTGTTTTTCTTTACTTTCTTGCTATCTTTGATTCTCTGTGTGCGTTGTTAGATCCATTAAAGCCTAGCTTTCAAGCCCACTCTCTACAAATTCATTATATCGGGTTCTTTGGGCCTTAATCCATTCATCTTTTAGGCTTAGGAATCAAACCCTACCCCTACAAGTGTAATTCACAACTAAGCAAACTCCATGTACCACCTTCTTCAGATGTTTAAAGGGACAAGTGTCACGAAGAGAAATTTGGGAGGTAAAGATGGAAGGTTAGGATGCGAAGGAAGGGGGAGTATATAAGAAAGATGGTTTTCAGAGAAAGGGCATCCAGACACAAGTATCAAAAAGAAAAAAGAAACAAGAAGAACATTGAGAAAAGAGAGTGATCAATGCAACTTTCTATATAACATTAGCCTCCTCGAGCAGGCTTGTATGGAGACATTTGCTCATCTATTCTATAACATTAGCCCTTTCTTCCTTATTTTCATCTTCGGGTAGAGCCCTCTCTTGTTATTTGTTTTCCTCTCTTACAAATTTTATTGATTTGGGCCAAGGTTGAACTGTACAATGAACTGCTCTAAGTAAAAGACCAACCAAAAAGAAGCCAAGAATTCCTTTTGAGTTAGGCATATATTATTAGGTGCTTTTTAAGCTTTGATCTAAGATTCTCTAAAATTCTTAAAAAATAATTCAGTTAAACCCTATTCGTCTATATTTTAAAATGAGTGAATGAAATATTTTCATATTATCAATAATTTTTTATGAGTAGATAATGAGAGAAAGAAAGATGAAATTCGAATCACAAACATAAAATATAACTAAAAAAAAGGTAATTACCATTGGGTTAACACAAAATATTCTATTACCACGTTATTGATATTTAAACAAAAGTTTCTGGGAAAAAATTGGTCTTTGCCATTTTTAAAAAAACAATCCAGCATTTTGCCCTCTTTCTCAAATTAATTAGGAAAATGCTCCTCTTTTGAAAATCGATTTTCTCAAAATCGAGTTAAGTCCTATAGCGACGTTTTTAAGGAGCCCATAGTGACGTTTTAAGGACTTATAATGGCGTTTCGTAACTCAATCTCCATAAAGTCGAGTTATAGGTTAAAAAAAGAAAAAAATTTGCATGTAACTCGACTTTATGGAAATTGAGTTACAAAACGCCACTATAAGTCCTTAAAACATTACTATAGGCTCTTTAAAAACGCAGTTATAGGGCTTCAAAATTTTTTTTTTTTTAATAACTCGATTTTAAGAAAATCAAGTATTACTTTGGGAAATGGGGCAAAATGCTAGATTTTGTTTTTGAAAGGAGCATTTGTCCATTTGCTCCGAAGTTTCTGATACTTTACAGAATACGAATTTTTCAAAACAAATAATCATCTGTTCATTTGAATATTAGATATTAAAGTATTTCCTCAATGAGTTTCATATGCTAACATTCTTGACTGCTTTAGCAAATTAAAACAAACAAACAAACAAAAAAAAAGGCTTCAGCTATTTACTTTTTGGGATTTCAAATATTTGAGCAGCAATTTTGTAATCATAGCTTTTTAGCTTCAACAATGTTATAGTTACAGGTTCACAAAGAAGATATTCTGTGCATTTACTGATATATACATAATTTCACTCATAATATGTGAATTATATAATTGGGTGAGACCCACATGTTATGAGAAACATAATACATATATCATATGAATTAGATAATTATTAGAAATCACAAACTTTTTAAAAATAGGTGAAAAAACTTAGTAAGGAAGGGCAAATCTAGAGGTATAGCTAAACAACCCAAAATCATATCTCAATAATATATTTGGAATCCCATTCAACTGAGAATGCGCATCTTCTATAAAAGGTTGACAATTTTTCTTTGGCTAAATGAATTTTTACGTAGGTTGAACTTGTGATGAATGAATGAATTTTATTGACCATGGGTAATATTTAAGTATTTATTATTTTTGATATTGTACTAATGCAATTTAATTAAATTCAACTATGTGATCTTAGAATTGTAACTATACACAAGAAAGTGTTCATAAAAATAAATTTAAAAAAAAAAAAAATCTATACACAAGAAAGTACATTGCAATAAGTGATACGGCTGTGTTGCATTTGCTAATAAACCACATGATGAAATTTAATTGAGGAAACTAAGACATAATATTTATACAACTGTATTTAAAATTTTCCTCATGGACTATCTATAAAAATGTATATAAACTTTTTTTTTTCTTTTTTATAATTCAATAGTTAGGGATTAAACCTTGGAAGCACACATTTAAAAACAGTCCTACAAATGGGGCCTTAGTACAAAAATCAGGTCAAGTCATATGGATTTTGACATTATATATTGCTTTATACTCTGGTTGAGAAACCCCTAGCTATCTCCTTGATTCTCAAAAACAATAAGGATAGAGTCTAGGAATGGCAATGGGTCGGGTTCAGGCCGGGTTTTTTTATGCTCGGACCCAACCTGCGGGCCCTCCCTCGTTACCCCACCCGTTTAATAAACGGGTTTTTTTTTAGCTCCAAACCCGACTCGTTGGGTCTCCGCGGACCCCGTCCAGCCACTTCTGGGCCTAATCCGTGGCCCAATCCGACCCAATCTTATTAAAAAAAAAAACCCCAAACACAAACACAAATAGCAACACAAATCAATCAACATTGTGTTATCAGTCTTGCTGAAATGAGATTCTTAGACAGAAAATAAATAATAAATAAACACAAAAAATAGAAGAAACAAAACTCCATTTATGGACCGATTTTTACATTAACACAAACATCAACTCCGATTCACATTCTTTGAAGTTATCTCAAGCACTATAGTCAACTAAACCAACACAAAATATACACATGCATTACATTCTATACATATTGAATCCTCAAATAAATACCCAAAAACAAAAACTATTGAGAGAGGAAATGAACCCAAAAAAAAAAATGAATAAAAAAAAATTATGAACTCAGACCACTAAAGCTCCATCAGCAATGGTTTCAGCCATCAATCCCACCCCTGGGCTTCGCCTAACCTCAGCACAACCAAGAGCTCCTCCAATCATCACATCTCTCTCCGATCTAACAATCCCGTGCTCCAATCTAACAACACGACCACATCTCTCTTTGATCTAACAATCTCAAGCTCCTCTATGACAAACGGCAACCACCACGAGATCCGTGCTCTACGAGAGTGAGGGTGGGTCGGTGAGTGAATGAGAGTGAGGGTGAGGATGACTAGGTGAGGCCGTGAGGGGTGGATGAGTTGAGAGTGAGAGTGAGAGTCAATGAGGAAACCTCAGCACAACCAAGAGCTCCTCCAATCATCACATCTCTCTCCGATCTAACAATCCCGTGCTCCAATCTAACAACACGACCACATCTCTCTTTGATCTAACAATCTCAAGCTCCTCTATGACAAACGGCAACCACCACGAGATCCGTGCTCTACGAGAGTGAGGGTGGGTCGGTGAGTGAATGAGAGTGAGGGTGAGGATGACTAGGTGAGGCCGTGAGGGGTGGATGAGTTGAGAGTGAGAGTGAGAGTCAATGAGGGTGAGGTGAGAGAGGCGGCTGAGTTGAGAGAGAAATGAGTTTTAGGGTTGGGTTGTGATATATATATATATATATATAGGTAGGTAGGTTTTTTGGTAATTTTCCATTTAGGTTAGTCATGTCGGGTTTAGGTTTGGGCTGGGTTTTGATAAAAACCCAAACCCGCTTCAAGTTTTTTTTTGAACCTATACCCGACTCTATTCTTTATCGGGCCGGGTAAAACCCGACCCATTAGGATCAGATCAGACCGGGTACTCGCGAGTCGGATTGTTATTACCATCCCTAGGACAGACCCAAATTGTAGTGGTTGAGCACCATCATCAAACCAAAAAAAGAGAGAGAGAAGAAGATAGAAGTGATCATTACTGCAAGGCTTTTTAATTAAGAGACCAATATTCCTGTTCTTATCATGAATTATTCCTCCTATATATTCAGATATCGATCTTGATTAGTCAACTTTGATCATTATTATTCGTTTTAAAAACCAAGTACGTATTAATTTATTCATTGCAATATAATATAGATAACCAAAAAGATGAAAATCATCAAATTTTGTGAAATGCTAGTGGACGAGGTTTGGTGAAAATGACATGCATGGATTTTCACAACAACAATATATGTATTTTTACACATTTTTTATCCACACGTATTTTCAAAAAATACAAACAACATTACTAAAACAACATTACCAAACAAGTCCTAAATTTTTCTTTGAGCAACATTGGACATTAATTAGTGCATGGAAATAGGAAGGACATTTAACTGTACGTGAAAGGTCCACTCCCTGATATGTGCACAAATGATGGTATTGGAAATATATCCAACACCCTAGCTAGCTTTGTATAGTACGTTGTATATACGAGACCTGAGTGCATGCATGCGCTCGCTCGTACGTATTCAATATAAAAACCAAGTACGTATTAATTTATTCATTGCAATATAATATAGATAACCAAAAAGATGAAAATCATCAAATTTTGTGAAATGCTAGTGGACGAGGTTTGGTGAAAATGACATGCATGGATTTTCACAACAACAATATATGTATTTTTACACATTTTTTATCCACACGTATTTTCAAAAAATACAAACAACATTACTAAAACAACATTACCAAACAAGTCCTAAATTTTTCTTTGAGCAACATTGGACATTAATTAGTGCATGGAAATAGGAAGGACATTTAACTGTACGTGAAAGGTCCACTCCCTGATATGTGCACAAATGATGGTATTGGAAATATATCCAACACCCTAGCTAGCTTTGTATAGTACGTTGTATATACGAGACCTGAGTGCATGCATGCGCTCGCTCGTACGTATTCAATATATAATAATGTAGGTCTTGCATTGCAAGTAGGATTTGATACATTATTGAAGCCCCTCTGATAATGTACTCTATGACAAGTAATTATTGGGTACTCTCAGGATATCATAAATGTGTACTTTCCCATTTTACATGATTGTGGATCTTATTAATTAAATCTATGATAGGATCCACAACTCATATAAAATGAGGAGTACTTATTTATGGTATTTCCGAAATATTCAATAATTTTTTCTCTGTGACTATCATTGATCTATATATATGAATCATAATCCACTAGATCAATACTTGAGCTTCTGAGATGGTTAATTAGTAGGGGTGATTATTATATTTATATGATTCAATCACATTCATAGGTATTATATATATGACATACCCAAAATCATATTGACATGGATAAACCGAAAACACCTTTTATTGTTGTTGTTGTTGTTATTATTATTATTATTATATATAGAGTAAAAGAACAAGTATTTTATTTGGAGGCCAACAAGATTCAATGTACGTAAATTCATTGACATATATAGAGAGAGAGAGTACAGATTAATCTCCAAGAAGAAGAAGAAGCAGGGCACATGAACATGAGAGCAAGCTGTTCGATCGTGAGCAATTTATTTCACGTTGTCATGGGGGGGGTGGTCCGAATATTAATTGCACACTGTCTCATCTCATCACCAAGGCTAACAACATATTAGTCCTTATCAAAAAAACAACATACTAATCATCAACCAAATAATTAATGTCCAATATAATATCCTGAAATATCTAACTCGTATTTATGTCATATATAGTATTAATTCAATAACCCCATTTTACAAACCATGTAGTTGTAGTATTGTAGATGCATTATTTCCAATTCCATGCGAAATAGAAAATAGCTTTCCCTGTATATTCATAAAATCTCCATCGCTAAAGGATAGCAGTAAAACCTAATGAACAATGGAGTATATGGGTGTGGCAGTAGGCCCAGTACTTAATTCCATTATTGAAGAAGGGGCTTTGTTTGTGCTGTGGGGGCATAGACAATTGTTGTTTGGTTAATAATGTGGTAAACAAAGTGACAACTGTATTTGTACTCTGTGATTCACAAAAAGATTTTATATCTCTGATTTATGACCGCTTCAATATGCACATGTCCAACTATATATATTACAACGTCGTACATTGTTGCAGGCAAACATTGCTTGTGTCCAAAACTAGTAGATATGAATGAAAAAAATTATTTATATGACATAAATATTCTCCTCGATCCAAAGGCTTTTATCATTTATTCTTAAACAAAATCCAAAACTATTGAAGTAGATATTCATCTTCAGAGCAAAATGGTCCCATATGCTTTAAATTTCTCTTTTATTTATTTATTTATTTTTTTTTGAAGAGAAATTTCTCTTTTATTTTCGTCAGCATGGAACAAGTCTAATGAATACGGCACCTAACCTATTTTCCTTTTCTTCTTTTATAGCTAAAAAATGATAATACCTTGAATTGAATAAGGGCATGCCCTTGTTCAATTCAAGGTATTATCATTACAACTTTGGAAATGCAGACACTCCTAAATCCTCTGCATAAACACAAATATGTGAGATATTTCTGCATGTGTGCTCTCAGAGTCTCTATTAAAATTAAACAACACGTTGGAACAAGCAGAGTAAAGAAGAAAGATAGAATGACTAAAAGGAGTCCACGTGTTAGAGAAACAAGAAAGAGCAAATAGAAGTGACAGATGTCAGATAGTAATTAGGTGTATTAATAATCAGTTAATTAGTTATTTTGGAGGGAAAATTTGTTAGCCTCTGTTAGCCCTTGTTTCCGTGTATAAAAGCATAGGTGATAATTATTTGTACTCACTTTTTCATTTCATCAATCTAAGTGTAAATTCAGTTTTCCATTTTCTCTCTCTCTCTCTCTCTCTCTCTCTCTCTCTCTCTCTCTCTTATTCTGTTTTTCAATATGGTATCAGAGCAAGTTTTCTGAGATTTCCTCTTTCATTTTCTTGGTTCCCAAACAGAATTTAGTGCTTTGTTTTCCTCTTCCTTTCTCATCTATGGCTTCCGATTCCACTACCACTCAATCTCAAACTACACATTTAGTACATGCTTCAAGTGCAATGATAGCAGATGAATATGTAAACAATCCTTTCTTTCTTCCTGCGAATGAAAATCCAGGTCTTATGCTCACATCGCAACCACTCACTGGTCCATGGAATTACATGAGTTGGGTGCGATCTGTGTTTCTGGCTCTAATTTCCAGAAACAAGTTTGGTTTTGTGGATGGATCAATTGCTGAGCCTGATTCATCTTCTTCATTATATAATTCTTGGAGTAGAAGCAATACCACAGTACTTTCTTGGTTAACTAATTCACTCAGTCTGGATTTGAAGGCTAGTGTTATGTACATCAATAATGCCAGAGACTTATGGATTGATCTCAAAGATAGGCTATCTCAGGGTAATACTCTAAGGTTGTTTGAGCTTGGGAAGGAAATTGCACATCTTGCACAAGGATCACTTTCAGTTAGTTCTTATTTTACGAAATTCAAAACCTTGTGGGATGAGTATGCTAATTACCAGCCTTTTACAATCATACATGTGCTTGTACTTGTAGTTCTAAGTCTGCTCAACTAGATGCTCATTATAAGGAGCATGTTTTTATGTTCTTGATGGGACTAAATGATGGTTATGGCCATGTTATAAGTCAGATATTAATGATTGAACCTTTGCCCTCTCTTAGCAAAGTGTGTTCTCTGATCTTGCAAGAAGAGAAAAGGAGAAACATTGGTCAAAGCTTCAACATGATTCAGTCAAGTGATTCTGCTGCTATGTATGTGAACAATAGCAGAGGTCTTCTTGGTTATCAAGGACAAAAGAATGGAGGTAAAGGTGGTAATGGCAAGAAAGATAGGCCTGTGTGCACTAATTGTGGCTTTACTGGACATATAGCTGATAAGTGCTATAAGCTCCATGGTTACCCCCAGGTTACAAGCCAAAAGGAGAGGTAACAAGGCCATGGCAAATCAGGTTGCTTCAATGCAAACTACAGGAAGTTATGGATTTGATCCAAATGTGCATTCTGGTTTTCTACCTGGAGGTGTGCATTCTGGTTTTTAACTGGAGGAGCTTTGCAAGGTGCTGGTGTTCAATAGATTTGGCTTCACAGAACCATAATGGTCACTCTGGTGGAGGTTCTTTTGTGCAACCTAGTCCATAGTTATCACTGTCACAGGCTCAATGTGAGAAATTTCTGAATTTTCTAAAGTGCCATATGGCTACTGGATCAGGCGATAGTGCTCAAACTAGCCACCAAGCTGCTTCTGTTATGACTTCCTGCCCTTCCATTCCACATTCTTTACCTTCGACATCATCTTCTCCTTCTACCTCATCAAATTTTTCAGGTAATTCCTTTTGGATTCCACCTAATCTTTCTCATTCTATCTTTGCTACTCAAGTAGTTGATAGGCAAGCCTATAAATCCAATACTTGGATCATTGATACTGGAGCAACAGATCACATGGTTCATTATGTTGCTAATTGACTTCCATTACTTCAATAGTTCATACCTTTGTCTATTTGCCAAATGGGGAACAAGCCTTAGTCACACACATAGGCACATTGCATATTTCTTCCACTTTGATTTTAACTAATGTCTTGTGTGTACCCTCTTTTACATTCAATTTGATTTATGTCAGCAAACTCACAAAGTCACTTTGCTGTTGCCTCATCTTTCTTGGTGATTGTTGTTTTATTCAGGACCTTGTCAATGGAGCACGATTGGTCTGGGTAAAGCACACAATGGCCTATTTCTACTGCAAGATTCAGATTATAGATCTTCTACATCTGTTTTTGCTGCTACTATTACTTCCATTTGTTCATCAGCTTTATGGCATAGTAGATTAGGACACCTGTCTCATTCCAAACTCCAATTGTTGAAGCAACTTGTACATGATGTTAATATCAATAAAACTGCTTCTTACTGTGATATTTGTCATTTTTCAAAACAGAAGAAACTTCCTTTTACAGCTAGTACTCATGTTTCAACTAATCCTTTTGATACTTCATTGTGATCTTTGGAGTCCATTTGCTAAAGCACTGTTGATGGTTTTAGATTTTTCTTAACAATTATGGATTATTTTACTGGATGCACTTGGGTGTACTTGCTTAAACATAAGTCTGAAACACAAGTGTATCTTTCACAATTTGCTACTATGGTGTCCACTCAATTTAATTGCAAAATCAAAACATAAGGAGTGATAATGGATTGATTTTTATCTCAAGGATTTCTTTCAATCAAATGGCATTTTGCATCATTGAGTTGTGTTGATACTCCTCAACAAAATGTTGTTTTGAGAAAAAACATCAACACATCCTCAATGTTGCAAGATCTTTAAGGTTCCAATCTCAACTTCCTTTATGTTTTTGGGGAGATTGCATTTTAACTTTGTTGACCTCATTAATAGGCTTCCTTCCAAGTCTTTAGGTAACAAAAGTCCTTATGAACTTCTTTTTAAATCTGCACCATCTTATAATCATCTCAAATGTTTTGTTGTTTGTGTTTCATTCCAACTTTACCTTATAATAGAGACAAATTTGCACCTAGAGCTAGGAAGTGTGTGTTCTTAGGCTATCCACAAGGCATTAAGGGCTACAAGTACTTGATCTTACTTCCAATTCTATTCACATCTCCAAAAACATTATCTTTATGAGCACATTTTCCCTTATGCTCTTTCCTCACAACCTTCCACTTCTATTTAGATGATTTCATTGTTCCTCATTGTACTTTAGAATCTTCTAATCTGTTGTTACTGATAACCTTCCTTCCTCTATTTTAATTGATCCAGCACCATACCTACTACACCATTTGATGCAGCACCAGCAACACCTATTTTCCTACCTGGTGCAGCACCAGCACCTAGTGCAGCACTTAATGTTTTTTAACACTTCATTTAAAATAATATAAAAAATTCATTAAAATAATAAGGAAATGAGAGAATTTGAGTTTTTTTTTTTTTTATTGAAGGAAGAGACATAATCTTAATAAAATATTTTATTTTATTTTTAACAAATTGCTATAGTCAACTGGTATTTATACCAGTTTATTGTAGTTGCAAAAAATTTAGCTTTAATTTCTCCAATAACACTATTTTTTTTTTTTTGTTCTTTAGTGGTAAAATAGTGTTTTTGCTAAAATACAATCACCATTGTAAATATTTTTAATATTTTTGTTAAGTTTTTGAGTTGGATAGTTGCTATTTGGGTTAGGTTAGCTAGACTGATTGGGGAGAAGGGGGCTCAACTACAAAAATGAAATATAAAATAACTAAAAAAAATTTGGACCCAAGGGGGCCTGAGCCCCCACCTAGGTCCGTTCCTGATTACATTGTAGTGTCTTGTTTCATGTCATGTCATATCCTATATATGTACATATTATTTAATTCAATTGTTGTATCTTTATCGTGAGATGTTCTTATTTTTCAAAACTGCATTGTTGTGTCCCGTTTTATGTCATGTCCATATCCATACTTCTTGGGTTACAACAAACAATCTTCGAGTAGCACACTCCAAAACAGATGAATTATTCTTGGTTAAGAATTTAGTCTAATAGCTTTGTGTATGGTACGGTCACCATACCATACGGAGCCAAGACTTTGAGTTAAGGGGGCTATGTAATATGGTTAGGTGTCGCATGCAAAGAAAACAGATGAATTATTCTTGGTTAAGGATTTAGTCTAATAGCTGTGTGTATGGTACGGTCACCATATCATACAGAGCCAGGACTTTAAGTTAAGAGGGGCAACTCTGACCTCTAGCTTGGTGGCTTCTTAGGCGCTGAGGTTTTTTGTTTTTTTTTTTTTTTTTTGATGTGTGCGTCTGCTGGTTAAAAACAAAATTATTTTGTTTAAAACTTTATAAAGGGCTAGTTGTTTATTTGAGTAAAATTGGTTAATTGGACTTAATTTTTTTTAGCTTTGCTATTGGTGATTTTTGTTGTTGCACAAATGTTTTTGGGCTAGTACATGTTGTTTTATGTTTTAGATTTTAGATCTAAATTTTTTTTAATGGCCTTTAAAATGAGGAAAGTGTTAGAGATTTTTTTTTTTTTTTTTTTTTTTTTTTGATGTGTGCGTCTGCTGGTTAAAAACAAAATTATTTTGTTTAAAACTTTATAAAGGGCTAGTTGTTTATTTGAGTAAAATTGGTTAATTGGACTTAATTTTTTTTAGCTTTGCTATTGGTGATTTTTGTTGTTGCACAAATGTTTTTGGGCTAGTACATGTTGTTTTATGTTTTAGATTTTAGATCTAAATTTTTTTTAATGGCCTTTAAAATGAGGAAAGTGTTAGAGGTATATTGCTAATATAGTGAGTGATTATTGATAAGTAAAAAAGTGATATAAGTGATCGACTCAGATGCGAACCAATAAGAATTTGTACCTCAACAATTTATAAAAATGTTGTAGATAAGTTTATAACTGTAACGTTACTCTAAAAAGAATCAATGATATTGTTAAGAAGGCAAAATGATATTTAATAAAACAAAATTGCTAAAATTAATGCGCATATATATATATATATATTGTTAAATTTAGGGGGGCAAGTCAATAAATGCCTCCGTCCGTGTACAGTTGCAGGTTTCAGCTGGGACATGGTTAATGAGGTGAGTGAGACACAGATCCACCTTCTGCCAAATAAGATGCAAATGCCAGCACCACAAAAAAGATCAAAGGCTATTTGAAATTTTGAATAGCATTATTCAATTTTATTTCCTACTTTCTTAATATCCCAGCTGTTCCATTCTATATCACAAGGCCCCTTTTCTTACCTACAAACACAGTCGGTGGTTTCCATATAAGCCAATATATAATTAATTAAAGGGGAGGCGGATGGAACCTAAAAAATTATAACACTTGGTAAAATTATTTGTTATTTCGTATAGATACCAAAGTTACTATAATAACAATTTGAAATTATGTTTGATAGGAGGGATGGAGAGGAAAGGAAGAAAGGTAAGTACCCTAGGAAGAAGTCCACCTTTCTTTCACGTTGATTAAAATAGAAGAAAAGATAAATGATCGAAAAATGAATTTGTTGTATGTACTTGGGTATATGGATTGGATTTGAGTGATTAAAATCATTTTATATTGTTTAGATAATTTTAAAAGATCAAATATTTGGATTTGATGAAATCCACCAAAAATTTTAAACCTTTAAAATCCATAGTTTTGAAATAATATTTAAAATCATTGAATTTGAAATTAAGGCATTTCAAATGTATTGATTTCTTATTATCAAGAAAAAAAAATTCTATTGATTTAAAATCCAAATCAAAATACATGCAAATTCAAGTTTCCAAACACAACCTTGTTATTTTACCTTTAGACCTTAAGTAATAGTTTAAATAATGAAAATAATGAAAGTAATAGTTTAAATAATGAAAATAAAATTAGAATTTTACACAACTATGCTAATTTTAAGTTATACACGACTCTTGTAAATCATGAATCCACAACATTATCCTTAATCCCCTTGTTACAGGAGTAAAAACTAAAAAGTACCATTAGAACTAAAGGTTCATTGGATTCCCATTAGACCACCCCCTCTCCCTACTCTTTTTCTACCTAACAATTTGTCAATCCAATCCCCTCCCTTTTCCTCCTCTCCCATTCCCTCCGAACAAATGGTGTAACAACACAAGGCACATTAGTACTGCATATGAAAGGGTAATGGCAAATTGAATTTCTCCAAATCTGCCATTTATTCATGAGAGAAAAGTAAGACAATTATCTCTACTGAGCAAAGCCAAGGAACTCATTAGTTCAAGCAATAAAGCAAAGCCTTTTTCCTCCTCTTGTATTGTAACTACAAAAGGGAGAATTGATGAAATCAGCGGCATATGGACATGTAGTCAGGTTCCTTGATCAATTTCTGGTTGGAAGAAAATCTTTTCCTCTTTAGACAGGGGAAACTACAATAGAAAGGAAAAATTAAGTGAAAATATCATGCACCAAAAAAATAATACAGAGAAAGAGGTAAGGAGAAGCTGAAATTACTTCATAGTTCAATATCAGGCACCCCCAATAAGAAGGAACTTGGATCACTGGATCCAAGTAGTGGAATGTACTCTGATCCTCTCACATGAACACTAAAGCATGCTACAAAAACAACACAAGTTAAACACGAAAACCAGTAAAGTGGAATTTTGTATGATTCAGACAAAATCTTATACAATTAACCATTTGCAAGCAAGATTAAAGCTGATATTATAATTTTTTTAATAACCCAAAAAGATCCTACAGTTGAGTTGTTCACCGTTTAGAACATTTCCATTTAAAAAAATTCAAGTTTACAAATAATAGTAAAAAGTAGAGACGGGCTCAAAAGTCAAAACAAAGCCACACAATCAACATTGTTGATTTCTTGCCAATGTTCTAAAGTCACAGGTCCAATCCCATAAAGTCTGATTTTTTTTTTTTTTTTTTGGGGACAAAATCATGGTAATTTATCATACATGCTACATAACCATCACACCATTCTTCACTCTAAGAAACTTTAAGGAAAGCAATGTGTAGATGGCATACATGGGCATAAACTTAAGAAACCTCTCCCAAACATTGGGAGCTCAAACACAATCAAAGCTCCTTTTTTGTTCAAAGCTTATTCATAGGCAGTGCACCTCACCCAAACCCCACAGAAGCAGTAGCCTTGTGCACTGTGATTGCCACCCCCTCCACCCCTCTCCTCTTTTTTTAATCAGCCTAACAAGTGCTGATGCATCCACACACAGAAGCACACTGCCGAGGAGCAATGATGCATATATATATGGTGATCATGTCTAAAAACAGAATTCATAAGTATACTCCCAATTGATAACTTTTTTTCAAAACTTCCAATCTGTCAAGAACTCTGTTCTAAATCCATATCAGCATTATGAAGATTCGTGTCTTAAAAACTTTAACTATTTGTTTTTATTTACTAAGTCACTTCCATTATTAATTCTCTAGAGGATGAATATGAACATATATATGAAATATAATCGGTCATGCTTACAACTTTAGGCAAGAAATTTGTTAAAAATTTACCATTCTCTATTTTCATCACACTTTGGAGCATTGTATCCATCTTTGTCTTCATATCATAACTATCATCCATGTGTGGCACAAGAAGAGTCAGCTCCCTGTAGATATCACGTACAAACCTGCATATCTTCTCAGCAAATTCAAGTTCACCTTCTGATATTCGGCCAATTGCCAACCGCATCAGCTCTCCAGTCAAGTCCGCAAGCTGTACAAGAACAATGAGCATTTCGTTCTCAAAAAAGGAAAAAAGAAAAAGTGGGCAATCTTTTGACTGTTAGCTCTCTTTTTTTCAATTTTATTTCTAATTATTTATAAGTCAAATAGATCAATTTGACAACTTTAATTATCACAAGGAATTAACTACATCTTCAAAGAATACATCATCGTGGATCTTTTCATATGTCCCATTGCACCATTGATGTCCCGCTCAGACATAGAACCATCATCAGTTTCTCATTTCCAGAAAAACAAATAGTTAAAATAGCATAAAACTGAGGCCATTACCCCCAAGAGATAGTCGAGGACATTAATTTGCAAAGGCTCAAGAGATGGATCACTAAGAGATAACAAAGTTGCATTTATCTCATCAAGAGTCAAAAGATTCCCACTTTTGCAAAAGCTACAGAATGTTGCAGCTTCAATGTACTCTTGTACCTGCAACCAGCCATGCATAAATTATTCAACTTAGTTATATATTTCAGGCCGTCATAGGTTAGGACACAAAGAGGCTACCCCAGGTGAGTACGCTCGTCTTAGCTTCCAGAAATCAGTCCCATGCAGTTCTTTCACAAGTCGAGAAATATACTGATCTGTCACAGCTTTCAAGTCCTTTTCTGCCTTCTCCAAAACTTCTTCTCTGTTGTGTTTACTGATTCTGTTTAATATGAAATTATAACACGAACATGTTAGTGAATGCCAACAAGATAAGTGAAGACCTAATGTAAGGATAAATTGCCACATCACTTAGATCAGGTATATAACTACTAAAAGTTGTACGGAACAAACTGTAAGAACAAACCAAACCCAGAAAGATAGTAAGAAATGAAACAACAGATCCCTTCTTTCTCCTGGGCTAAGCAATACAACCATTTGTTGTTATTAGGAAAAGACATACATGCAAGTAATCAGAAGGAAGGCATATCGGAAACAAATTAAAGCATGCAACACTAAAGAGGCAAGATGTCTCACTTGGAATTTGAACCCCCTCTCCCTCTCCCCCCCCCCCCCCCCAAAAAAAAAAAAAAAAAACACAAAAAAGAAAGAAAAAAAAATGAACTTGTTACCTGTGCACTTGAAATATGACCTTTTTGCTGTTGATGGTGATGTCACGACTTGCTTTCACAACTCTTTCACGTTTCTCATTCTACAAAAACAATATGATTTAATTAATAGTTAATATAACGAGCAGTGCCAATAAATTGTATCAAACATCAAATGGCAGTAATTTTTATTATCCAATAATCTAGAAGAAGTGTTTATGCTGCAGAATGTATCCACATCTTGTAGAGTGATCCAGCTTCTCACAATTTTTTATTTTTTAATTTCGCTAAAATTGCTAGAAGAGGCACAAGCCTAGTACACCTGATGCACATATACAACTTAATGGAATATCCACATCCACTCAAACAGTTATTAAGCACAGTGCCTAATCAAGCAGCTAAAAGTTAGGATAAGTGCTTGGCAACAATGATCTACCATACAATGTTTACCCTACAACTCCCACATTGTTCACTTCCTCATGCTGTTTACACATAAATTGACAACCCAAATATTTGGCACACAATGTGTGGCGGACAATCAAGGATAAGACTGCATAAATTGGATCAACAAATAAAGATTTCAAGTAATATTACAGAAAAGTAAAGTAGATGATGCATGAGCAATAAGTATTACAAATGGAAAGCCCCAACATCTTTAGCTAATAGCTGAAATAAGTGAATCTTCTGGACAATCCCAAATGATGATGCAACCATAGCACGGTCAGGGAAAGAATATCCTCTTTGGAAGCCTTTCCATGGTAGTTTTTTTTTTTTTTTGGTTATTCTAGAGTCAAGGGTATTTTAGTAATTCTACAATTGTTGGGAATAGACCATAGTTATGGGCCATGGGTTTTCTTTTATTAATAAGTAAGTCTTATATAGTTTATGGATCTTTAAAAATGTTCTATCATGTTTCTTTTCCTACTCTTTTCAACCATGAATCAAATATTTTCTCTTCAGAACCTTACTCTTCTTCCAAGTTTTAAACCCAAGATGTACAAATTCTTAAACCCACCAAAACCACACACGGACAAATCTAATTTGTCTTTTGTCACCAAACATGCGGAAGATGCCATCAAACCTCAATTTTGAAATCTTTAACAGTTGCTTTTGTGATGATCAAAGCTGAACCCTATATATATATATATATATATTTGATAAGTAATGAAAAAATTTTATTAGAATATCAAAAAAAGAGTCACCCAAGTATACAAGAAGTATACACTAGGGACAAGAAACAATCAAACACACAAATTACAAGCATCCATCAAAGAAAAAAAAAATAGAATAACTGCCCATTACAACGAACCAATCCAATAAGGTTTTGAAGCAGAAGATTTTAAGATCAGGAATTGTCCTTTCAAAATCCTCAAAACTCCGGTTCTTCTTTTCCGCCAAATGCACCACATCCATACAACACCATTCCAATGTTGCCCAAAATTCCCTTGCCAACAAGCTAAAAGGTCAACCACCGTATTTGGCATAACCCAATGAATACCAAATAAGGAGAAAACCATAGGCCACAATTCCATAGCAATAGAACAATGGATAAGGAGGTGATCTACTAATTCTCCGTTGCTTTTACACATAAAACACCAATCTAAAATCCAAATTTTCAGCAGCCGTAAATTATCAATTGTCAAAATCTTCCCCAATGCTGCAATCCAAACAAATAAAGCAACTTTAGATGGAACCTTAGACTTCTAGATAGACTTCCAAGGGAATGATTGATCACCACTTCCAATCAAAACCTGGTAATATGAACTAACCTCAAAACCCCTTTTCTTAGCAGGCATCCAGCAAATCTTATCCTCCCCAACTCCCCTCAACATAACTCCATAAATTATTTCCTTGAAAATGGATAAAGACTCCAATTCTCAATCTTGAATAGCTCTAATGAAACTCAAATCCCAATGCAAAACTCCGTTGGAGAACTTCATGATACAGCCACATAAGCCTCCTTATTATGGTTAATTTTCTGATTTCTAGGCATACAAGATATATATATATATATATATTGATTTCTAGGCAACTAAATGTGTAAGTTTCAGGTTAGCATCCAGGTTGCATCATACATTCACATCAATGACCACAAAATGACCATTAACTGTTGGATCCTTGCATCATCATAATTCCAGCCACATTTTTTATTTGAGTGGTATAACAATAAGAAATTAGAGTTGGCTAGATAAATTCTCTACTTATAAAAAATGAATAGTTCAGCTCAACTGATGATGTAGTAATGGGCTGCTCAGAGAAGAATTATGCACAATTGTACCCCCAAAGCTAGTCTTTTGGCCCCTACTCAATTCAGTAAGACTATTTGGTCCAATAAACCTCCAAGGTAACTGGCTGTATGTGGTAGATAGATTGTTGAGAATTGACAGCTCAGGGTATCATATGATTTCCTTACCATCTCTCCATTACTCTGACTTGCCCCTTTAATCTTTCTCTCTCTCATCAATCTAAAGATTATATTAAATCAGATCTGTGAACAAATTATAAGTCAATTAAACTCTTAATTTTATTCCGGATAATTTCCACTAGCAAACTGTAATTGTTTCTAGCCCTTTCTATATCAAACCCAAACCCCAATTTCCCCAGATCAGAGGTGGAAGTGGCAGAGTTCAGCTGTCATTCTGTGTGATGAACTTAGCAAAATCATCACTTTGGCATAATTCCAATACAAGTGGCCTCTGGAACAATGTTTATTCCTACTGCTTTGGTAAGATAAGAGAAGACGGAAGGGAAAAGTTAAATCCCTTTGAGTTTGACTCCCACCCTTAAGTCAAACTACTTCAATCATTCCATTCCAGTTTCGACCTTCACCCCCTACATCATAACAGTATTCAATACTAACTCTACAGTCTACAGACCATGAACCAGCAGAATTCAACTCAATATAATTGTTGCTTGGCAAAGGCATTCCATTCCAGGTACAAGCCCCTCCATAAAGGTTTCCTCCTACTACTTTTGTAGAAGGTAAGTGACAAATCACTAAAACCACAATCTGTGAAAAGTTTCTGCAACCAACTCAATCACCCTAGGAAGAAATTTCCCCAAAAGTCAATACCAACCAGTAATACTAGTAAATTGTAGATAGTGCTCCCTCTATTAATCAAGTTTCTTAATTTTCTTTCATTACTTCAAAGTGCATTACTCCCTTCAAGAACAATATATGAAAGGATGGAACTTTGGACCTAACCTTATTCATTATTCCTCTCCCTTCCTCATTCAAAGACAATGCCCCGTCTTCTTATAATGGGGGATAAGAAAGTACAATGATGAGTGCCACTAGACTTTACCAACAAACCCAATGCTATGACATGAAAAGTCTGAACTTTTTTCCCCCCATCTGATAACAGTCTTAATCTTAGACTAACTTAGGCAATGTTAATAAATATGAGTAGAATAAAAGAAGTTAGATATAGGTGTAGCTGAGAAACCATTGTTGGGCAGGTGTGTATCCATTATAATATTAACAAAAATTGAAGTTGAAAACCCCCAATGGAAATGGGCATGTCAGTCCATTAGACAATGAGGGGTTTTACAAAAATTAATAAAGCAGTAGTAAAGAGAAGAGAGAGAGAGAGAGAGAGAGAGACGTACGAGGGTGTTGAGGTATTGGGTGTATTTGGTGAAAGCGTCTTTGATGGGTGAGGAAGAGGAAGAGGAAGAGTCAGTTGTCATTGTCCTTGCCCTCTTCGCTGCAAGGGTTGTTGTTGTTGTTGCTGCTGCTGCTGCTGCTGTTGTTGAGAAATAAAGATAGTTAATTGAAAGAAATACTACTCACAACTACTAGGGAATGAGAGAGGGTAATTATACAGTTTGGTAGGGGGAGGAGGTGGTGGGGTTTGGATGCCATGAAACGAAGCCTGTGGATTACAGCCGAGTAGGAGTAATACATCAATTCTCTGTTTCTTCTTCTAAAGTAAAAAACAACGCATAAAAACACATCTCTCTGCTTTTGCTTTTGCTCTCGGTTAGGCTTTGGAAGGAATAAATTAATAATACCACTTTATTACTAAGGTTTGATAGGCTTGAGAGATATTGTTTGTAGAGTAAAGAAACAAACTTGATGCTGTGGTGTAGTGGTTATCACGTCAGTCTTACACACTAAAGGTCTCCAGTTCGATCCCGGGCAGCATCATCATCGTCCTATCATTCTTTTCTTTTTTCTTTTTTCTATAAGGGACAAGGGACGAGACAAGGGAATACAAACGCCCACCAACGCCAAAACTAAATGCGGCCGTCAGTTTTTTTTTCCCCTTAAATATATACATTTGCCCAAAAATTGATGATTAGTGTTCTGTACTGTGCGCATCTTGTAATTGCACAAATTTTGAGAGAAACACAGAGAGAGAGAGAGATGGTGACACTGGTGGTGGCGACGACTACGGACCCAGCATCCATAAACCCAGCGAAAGCGCTTCTAGCCATGCCTGGCTGGCACCCTGGCCCCTCCTTCCAGGTACACCTTAGCTAAGCTTCCTATTTCTATTACTTTCTTTGTTTTGTCATATAATCAATCATATTCATATTCATATTCACATGATAGGAGGAGGAGAACATTAAGAGCTTCACCAATGAAGGAGTGAGGGTATTGCAACATGACAATTTCATAGTGAACGAGGACAACTTGGACCTCCGTTGGGAACAGCTCACCGGCGAGTCTGTCCATGAGATCATCTTCCTCAGCAAACACACCGCCGTTTCAAATCGCCCAGCGCTCACCGTTCACCCCATTGGTACTCACTCTACTTGTTTTCTTTTCTTACTAATCTCCCATCTGGGTAATAAAAACATATTAAAAAGAAGAAGGGTGTCACTTGGGTACACATCAAGAACAAAAACAAATAAAGTACGATCTGGGCATTTTTAACTCTCTCTTTGAAACTGAAACTGATGCAGGGGTACCTCACTTGAAGGAAGGTGATGTTCCTCCACAAGGTGGGAAGCCTGGATGGGCGGCGCTACCCAATCCCAGGATAGGTCCTTGGCTCAGGCTCTTAAAGAACATTGCTTTTTCTCATAATTTGGTTCCTGAATTTGAGGTTTCTCTTTCTCTTCTTTCCTATTGTTCTGCTCTCTCTATGTCTGTCACTGTCTGTGAGTGAGTGATCTCTTTCTAAAATAAACTTGTGTGTTACTGAAATGTAGATTACTTTGGAGGGTACTCATCATGGACCGCTCACTAATAAGCCTACTATGTTCATTGAGATTGGTTTGTCTCCTCTCTCTCAGTTTTTTTCTACTTCTAGTAGAAATGTTTGCTTTATTGTACAACTCACTATATTTCAATTCACTGTTGTTCCTATCGTGTCTTTTCTTAAGTTATTTTCATGTTTACGAATTTTTTGCAAAGTAATAGATCAGTTAAAATTGTTTTCCTGGGTTTTGCTCCAAATGCAAAGCCTGGTTATGGTTATAAGCTAAGAAAACTTAATAAGCTTAAAAGGAAAACTTCTTCTTCTTAGGTGAATTTGAAAACTCCTACATGCATAGTCCATTGGTCTCCATTGTACTTGATCAACGCTATTCTTAGTCCAACTTTCCCTATCAATGTTAAAACTTTGTTGTCAAATGACCTTTCTGAAAGTGAATATTGATGATCTAAGAAAAATCTGATAACATGGTATGGATGTTTGTAGTGGGATGGTATAGTTTCTGATAATATGTATCTTTAATCAGTGCTAGTTGTCAGATGGTACTGCACATTTTTATGATTTTGCCAACCCCATAATACATATAATTTGTTTTGTTTTTTTGAGTTCATGTTTGAAACTCATATTTTATGTTTTATTTATTTCTTGTGGTTGATATAGGTAGTACAGAGGAGTACTGGAAAAGGCAGGATGCAGCTCAAGTTATTGCTCTAGTTGAGTGAAGCATCAGCTACTGATAAACAATAATTTCCCGCTTTGTTTTGGCTCTTATTTTATTATCTGAGATTTGCATTTCTAATCACTATTAGTCATTATCAAAGTTCATGTGTTAATTTAACCACCCAATTTTGCCAATATGAGGCACTAAAATTTTTTATGACTAGATGTATTTCCTTATACTTCTGCCTTACTTATTCCTAACCACGTATTTCTCAAATTTATGTTAAATCTGTTCATTCTGCATTACGGTAATAGGCTATAAGAAGTGATATAATAGTGTTTCGGTTTTTTCTTGTTACTAAAATTTTGATGAACTGGTGCTTGCAGTTAATTTGGGAAGGACTTGGACTTGGAGGAGGGGCTGCTGTGGGAAACTGGAGCGGGTATGGTGATAAGTGTAGCAGTTGTCATTACACTATTTCTTAAAGAATTTTTGATACAAGGGCTTAATGTTTACACTCTTTTATATGGTGGACAAGTTTCATGTTTAATACCCATATTCATGTTTACTACCCATATTTACTTATCAAAAAAAATGTTTAATACCCATATTCCTTCCTTTATTTCTGTACTGTTTTACGATTTTCCATTTGTGACTTTGTATGCATTCTTATTAATGTGATGGCTCACTTGGTTAATGTTTGCGGTGAGCCTTTGTTCTCTTTAATGGGAATTATGCTTCTCTAACTTCACTTTGTCTTGTTGTCATTTTCATATTTTCTTATAATTGCCCATTCCTTATTTAGAGATTGATAATATGACAGGATTTATGGATGATGTTATTCTCTCAGTTGACAAAATTCTTCTTTCATTGATGATACTTCGATAACATCAATTTTTTTTTAATTTTGTGGTGTCCTAGGGAGAATGACAAGAACAAAGTTCTTCTGGGGATAGGTGGTGGACATTATGCACCTCGGCATATGGACATAGTTCTGTAAGTTATAGTCATCCAGCAACTTTTATCTTCGTTGGCTCTTGTTTTGATGGTACAGTAATATTTGCTTCAATTTGTTTGATCATTTTGCACCATAATATGATTTTTATTACTGAGAACTCTTCCCTTTTTTTTATTTGGCTTAGTTTTTTGAGAACTCATTTAGTCTACCTGTTATTATGCCTTTTGGATGAATGTGTTGACAGCTGGCATAGAGAAATAGGCTTTGTCTATTCTAGCAATAAGCCGTCTCACTGTTTTTAATTATAGGAAAGATGGTGTGTGGGTGGGCCACCTACTATCTGGATATTCCTTGCCAATGGAAGACCCAAACCTGTCAAGAGTAGAAACAAATTCAAAAGAAATTGGTGGGACTTGGAAAGAATCAATTAAAGCTTCATTGGAGGCCACAAAATTGGCTTTCCCTGGTGGAGAAATTATAGCTCATCTTGATCACAAGTAAGATTACTGAGAATTTTTGTTTTTGTATGGAAAGCATTATATTTTTGTTTATCCATAGAGAGTTTGGATGTATTGGTAGTGCTAAAATTGCATTTGGTGGTTTCTGAGATCTAAAACTATAATCAGAAGCTTGAAACTTTAATGTAGTTGCTGCATACTGAAAGTTAACGTTATCAACTCATTATTAGAACACGTAAATCACAATTTATGAATTTTTATGTCTTATTTGCATATTGAAATCAGTGTCAGCTAAATTACTATTGCTTGCATCGTTTTCACCACTTTTCTGGTGATGTATCACTACTTATGCAGGACCTCTCAAAAAAATGTACATAAAAGAAGAAAATAAGAGAACACACACCTTGTAGTGTATATATTATGGACTGTTGATTGTTGAGAGGATTCCAATCCCAGAACTTCAGAGTATTTCTCCCTCAGTTCCTCTACATGAAAGTCTATTAGACAGATATTTAAATTTGATGATTATTAGTGGTCACTTATAAAGCTTATATTTGTGTATTTCTCATCCTCTAAATGTTATATGCTTATATATATATATATATATATTTTTTTTTAATGAGATATACTTTAGTACATCTATAATTGCATAAAACATGATCTGTTAGGTTCCCCTGTCTCTTGTAGAAATTATTCCATCACCCATTAGATTGCTTCATGTTACTTTTTTATTGCAGGAGTTTCAAGAGCTGGCAGAAGAATGCTATAACAGGGTTCCTAGGTGAGCAGAACATTAAAATTGGCAAACCAAATGACTTCTATTGATTGTTCAAGAGCGGCTCTGTGAACAGCTTAATTTTCAGAAAAGGGCAGTGTCAATTACTTGGCGAATTATTATACTTTCATATATAGTTTTACATAATCTACAGGCTACAGAAACCACAGCTAGAAGCATTTAGTTAAATTTGCTGGCATTACTTTAGCCAAAGGAAAATTAGATCAACGTGTAAATTGGCAATGCTTGGTAGTTATCTTTGGATATTGTCAGGGTGGATTACAAACTTACAGTGGTGTAAACCGTTTACATTTATCGAATGAGTGGTGAATTGATGCTAGGATTTCCTAACTTAATTTACTCTGCAAGATTTATTTTATTTTATTTTATTTTTATAACTCTAATGCGATACCTATATATTCAGTGCCCTTAGGACCTATTATGTTGCTGCTGAACTAAATTGCAATGCATGCAGCTTGATGACAATGTTAGTGCCTGTTGAAATTGCAAATAGTGTTTGTTGCTTAATAAAGTACCCACTCAATGTTGTATGGTTGAAGGTTGCATGGTTTTTTTTTTTTTTTTTTTTGGTGGGGGGAGGGAGGGGAGGGGTAGGCGGGCCAAACCTGTGATATGGGAATTGAGGGATGGGATGGTGTCGATCGGACTATAAAACCATTGGCAAGGTTGCAGTTGATGTTTGTTGTGAGAAAAGCACAGGCTGAAAAACAAATGTTGGTACTCTGTACGACTTGCACTTGCTATTTTTCCAATCAGTTTTTATCACAATTAAAAATAAAACAAAAAAAAGGCCTATAAATGTGTGTGTGTTTGCTAAATAGAAAAATTAAACAAAGACAGCGGCTGGAAATTATGTGCTTTGCATGAAATCCAGCTTATGGGGTACTTGAGGAAATTCAAGCCCTGCGGTACTAATGGGCGCACTAGAGAGTAGAGACAATAAATATGAACTGTTGAATAATTGGGCTCGTTAGAAAATGTGGCATGGCTTCTTCTGTGTGTGCTTAATTGTCGGCCTCATATGATATGATAGACTATGGAGATAAATCGTGAGGAGCTTACAGAAAGGAGTTATCTATTTTCATTAGCTCTGTGATAATTCCTAAAAAACATAATGGCCTATATGAAAAATGATGTCTTGAATTATGATTTGAGTGGGAGTTAGCTCATTTTCATCGCTCTTTTATGGACATTTGAAACTTTTAATGGTAGCTTCACTTTGCTAAGAAGAAAAAAACCATATTTGCCAAAAAAGAATGTAGATATTTATAATTCTATTGGTGTTATAATTTATTTAACACATGTTTTTATTTAAGGTGATGTAAAAGTAGGGTTTTTTTTTTAGAACTCTTTACTTTTAGTAAACCGAATTTCCACCACTGAGGGTTGAGAGCAAATGCACCTACAGTTACAATTTCTTTTGAAGCTGTGGGTTGGATGTTCTGACTAGTTGAGTGACAGAGACACAAAGTAGAAGCTTTTCTTCAAAATAGCAACAGGCAGCTGGATTGTAGGCTTTAATAAAAAGTCATCCAAAGAGACAAAGATAGGGACTTGGTTTAGGTCCGTGCATCCAGTGCACTGGATCCAGTCAAATGGTGACATATGTCCAAAAGTAAACATGTATCATCATCTCAATGGGTCCAGTACTACTGAATAGTGGTGCTAACCTGACCTCAAAGACAAAGCCTTCACAAGATATAACTAATAAATAGAATGCCCTTAGCCTATGATGTAGCGTATAATAACAATGCTTTCCCTCGCAGACTCTCTGCCTCTGGCCTTTCCTTCCAATTCTCAGCCATGACCTCTGAATAACTTCCTTCTTGACTGGACTCAAATTTATGGATCAAATTTTTTTTTGCAATTCTTTCATAAGTGTTTTTTTTTTCTTTTTCTTTCTTTTTCTTATTATCATAATCAAAATTATATCATTGGTAGATTTTAGAGCATTCAAATCCAGTATTTTCAAACTATTCTATTTTACTATTCCAAAAAACTACTTTATTAATTCTCTCATACCATTTTATAATATACCCAACTTGCCAACTTTTATTTTCCTATTCTACTTATTAAAATAATATATTACACATTAAAATAATATAATGTTGCTACAGTACTATCATATATTTTTAAAAAGTAGCTACAATAACATTAAAATAATAATTTGCGATATAGAAAAAGGTGCTACAGTGCCACCCTATATTTGCGATCTCATTGTAGCACTATGCCAAAAAAATTTGGCATATCCCATGTTTGCCAGTTTGACTGTGGGCTGCTTTTGGGCTGAATTGTAAATTAGAGTTTACATTTGGTATATCCAAGTGCCAGTGCAAATGCTCTTAAGAGCTTATTTGACATTAGCTTCAATTTTTAGTTTTTAGTTTTTAGTTTTTATGTATAATTTTTTAAAACTTTATTTTTTTTTCGTATTTCATCATTTTTTTTTAAAAAAATTCAAAGTACAAGTATATTTTTACACACTTTAAACAAAAAATTTTTAACAAAAAACTAAATAAATTATAAAAAATTAATAAATACTATAAAGTATTTGTTAAGGTTCTCCTATGTGAGCCCTACGTAATAAAGAAAAAAAAACATGTTATTCTAGTATATGTTGAGAAAATGGTTGTATTTTTTGTATTGCTCCACTCAAATCAAATGTACGGTTGAGAGAGAGAGGTGAAAGTCAGCACCTACCTAAGGCAAAGTGATTGTACCTTAGCTGTGGTTGTCTCCATCAACAAGGTGACCTTAAATTCTATGTTTGTTGTTATTACAGTTGTGGTGATTATGTTTCCAATAGCAATAGTAATAGATGACATGATGTTGTCCTTAATTGTCATTAACGTTACGTGGGTAATAGTACATGATTCCTGTACATAACCCCCAAGGCAGATTATATAAAGGAAGAATAATCACGATTTTTGTTGACGTGCAGAGACACCAATCAAGTACCTATTGGCTATTGCTATTGTGAGAAAAACCATACCACTATTTTTTGCTTTTGCTTCTTCATTTTTCTAATTTTTAGACCAATAATAAATTTGATCCGCAAAGGTGTTCTAGTCCAGTTGGCTGAGAGATCTAGACCATAGACAATTAGACATGGTATGCACTATGCAGTCCTCCCTCTTTTTTCTCCTTTTGTTTTTGTTTTTTTTCCAGACAGATTATTACGTGAAGTCCACAAATGTAAGAGAAGAGCAATTTGTTTTTTCTTTCTTTCTTTCTTTCTTTCTTTTCTTTTATTTTATATTCCTATACCGCTTTAGACTTTAAAGCAATATATTTCTAAAGTAACGTCTATTTTATATGAGATTAAATTCTATAAGGATGGGGTGTAAAACTTATGTTTTACACCATCCAATAAATGATTACCACATTAGCATTTTACTTAAAATTATTAAAATTCAATACATCCTACCACGCCTAATAACATCTCAATAGATTCCCAATTTGGTTGGATTTATATATGGGTATTAGAATTGATTAAGTGTGATTGTGTTTATTCTTAAATATGTCATAAGATGATGTGTCATGTTGGGATTAGAGAGGTAAAACATGGGTTTTACACCACGTCCTTATAGAATTTAATCTCATTTTATATATTGAAAATGCTAAGAGCACTTTTATAGGAAATAAAAAAAAGTTGTCAAAATATTAATTTTTTTTTTCATTTTTCATAAAAAAAAAAAAAATTAAATGGATTATTAACCAGTGTCCTAAGGACACTCATTAGCATTTCTTTTTACATATTTACTCACACTTAATACACACACTTTGCATTTTTCATATAAGGCTATGTTTGGAACATGTAAATTATTTTCCAAGTATAAAATATTTTTGGGAAAGGAAAATATTTTCTAGTATTTTGTTGCATTTTGAAAATTGTATTAGAAAATATTTTTAAGTGTTTGGTAACATTCTGAAAATGCAAATTTTCTACTAGTTTCTTACATTTTCTCAACTTCCAAACAAATTTTAGAATAGAAAATTGCAATATATAAACTTTTTAACGAAACAAAAATCAAAATAAAACCATTAACTCTCAAACTCAATCAAACTGAGAGAGGGAGGAAGAAAGAGTGAGAGATTGAGGGAAAGAGAGAGGTAGATCGAGAAATTTGGTTGAAATTGTGCGGCACCCGAAGTGTTGGGCCTACTCAACCCCAAGTCTCCGTCCCAAAACACGCGGTCTTTGGGCCCAATCCTCATTTCGCCCCAAGGCCCAACCCTTGCTATCACAGCTCGGGAGTGCCGAGCTTCATTAGTAAGTTATGATCGGCATAATTTTTACCGAGCACTTTTATTGAACGGCACTTCAACTTTGTTCGGCTCAAAGAGGGCCCTCCAAACGCCAGCACCTCGCTCTGACCTGATGTGGGCACCAAGTCCCAAAGCCACCCAGACCTAGACTCCCACTTACCACCCCCCTAATTGGACCTTCCGTAGCACTCAACGCGCCCTGACTCTGCCGAGCTGCCAACAAATGTGGGCACCAAGTCCCAAAGCCACCCATACCTAACCTCCCATTTAGAGAAAATCCTACTGGACCCTCTGTTGCACAAAGATAAGAAGCATTAATGACCCTCGCCTGAGCTGAGCACTATAAATAAGAGGGAAGGAGAAGAAAGAACGGTTGGTCAGAAAAAGGGGAGAAAAAGAGAGTCCGGAGAGCAGTTGGGAGGAAAGATTGTGTCGCCAAGAAGGAGAAAGGTGATCTCAGTGAGTCCTTGGTTGTAGGATCACCCATAGTAGGAAATTCAGCCTTACAAACAAATTAGTTGTGAGCCCAAGTGGGGCTGAGCCCATTGGCCTCATTTGCGACCCGCACAGAAATCAATTCAAAGGGGGGGGGGTTGATCTAGAGGCGATGACAATGATCTTTGGAGGTGAGACAAGATTGGTCATGGGTGGGTCGATCTATAGGGCGGTGGCGAGAGAACAAGATGACAAGGCTCCATCTGTGTTTGGCAGTGACGACGAGCTTCAGGCGCAACTATGAATTGGTGGCAGTGATGACATTGTTCGAGGTTCAAGCTCTCTCTCTTCGGGTTCACTTTCCTCCTCTCTCTCTCTCTCTCTCTCTCTCTCTCTCTCTCTCTCTCTCTCTCTCTCTCTCTCTCTCCTGGTTTTCAGTCTGTAAAACTTGGTTTGAAGGTAAATTGAATGTGTAAATGATTTTATAGTTGAAGGACTCTCATTTTACAGTCAAATTATTTGATTTTCCCTTTAACTAAGTTTTACATGTGCTCCCAAACACACATAACAGTGTAAAATGTTTTCCAACTTTCATTTTCACCCGAAACAAACACAGCCTAAGTCACAATTTCAATTTAAAAAACTGTGTAAGTGAGTGTGTGCAATAAATATTTCTCTATTATAAATAGCACAAAACTTAGAAATGATTTATTATGTCTTATTCTTAGATTTCTTAATTAAATTAAATACAATCATATGATTACATTGACCTATAAAACGCAAAAGATGTTATCTTTTCTCAAGGATGATTAAATTCAACCTTGTGGTTCATTGACCAATGCAACCATATAATTGATTTTAATTGAGAAGCTTAAAGTACAATACTTAAGGAATTAATTACACTTAAGTTTTGTCCTTACACATATAAAATGAGTTAATTAAAAAAATATATACAGAAAGACGTATCCATATGTTTTGCATCATGCAAATTTCAAGTAATGTAAAAATTTTGATTGGAGAACAAACTAGTCATACTTTGTATATTTGTTGATAAAATAATTGTTATGCCATAACAAATTTGCCCAGTCATTTTAAAAGATGGCACTATGTGTCCGTTATGGTTTTTATTAACAGATATTCATGTGCACTTATTAAGAGGACTTAAAAGGGTTTTAATTATATTAGAAGGTAACAAAAGCTAATAAAAAAATACGTCTTAAACTAGAAGTGGTTCAAACAAATCCCTATAAAACATCAATCAATTGCATTATAAAACTCAACCTTAACGGATACACAAAGATGCCTATTAACAGGACCCTTCTTTATTTTGTGTCGGATGAACAATAACTTTTGGGAGAAGCATGCATGCCGATGCTAATTGGCAGCTTCTAATATTGTTCACCACCAGCTCATTTCTTGCAGAAACTCCAAGTATGTTAAGAAGTCAAAACCAAATCCAACGGCTGAAATTAATCCTATTCGTTGACATTGAACTTTAAGTATATATGTATATGGCTAAAATAATAACATGGTGTCTGGATTTGTTTAAAATAATATGGTAATGTAAATGCTACATATGTCTGATCTTGAAAGCAATTTCTGGGATTTGTCTTTGCGCATGGAGGTGGTACTATCTTCTTCTCGCAGAAAAATCCAAATCCAAAACTAAGGAGCTTAAGGAAAAAGGAATTTAAAGTTATGCTTGACCAGTCTCACACATTGGCCGACCAGGTCCCCTTCACAAAAGGGACAGGTACAGTGTCCAATATGTCCAAACTATGATGTATAATGTATAAGAGTTTGTGTTAATTTATAAGATGAAGACCCAACAAAATAAATTTGGGCACAGCTGGAGCAGGTTTTGTCTCATTGTTAGCAAAATTCATCAGGGGAGGCACTAGAGTAGGCAGGCAGAGATTGTCCTCACTCCTGTACCTGGTTTGTTTTGTAATTTGTAAATATATATTCTTGGCTGCTTTTGTCGCCTTTGTGTGGGAGTCTTGAGTTCAGAGTTGAACAGCATACAATATGACTTCTAACTCCTAAAGTCCCAATGTTTTTCCTCTTGCCCAAAATACTTTTTCTTGTTTTGGTCCTACATGTAATTTGCAATGTTCACCTACATTGATATGGTTGGCTTTATCAAAAATAGGTTTGGTCAATTAACAATAGTTTTTGTCTTCCAATGAATAGAGGCATAAAATTTTATATAAACATTTTTTCATAATGGTTGATGCATATTGCTTTGAATTGTCTTAATTAAAGTGGTGTAAGTGTATATGTAGAAGTGTTATTACTCCAATCTTAATTTACCACTTCATCATGTTGTAAAAAAAGGCTGTGAAATTTTTTATATCCTAACCTTGCTCTTTTTTCTTCAACGATCTATTAAAAAAAATCCACCCCAATCAAGGGAAGGATTAAAATTTAAAAACAAAACAATATCATTCTTTTCTTTCTCCTTTTCCCTTTTTTTAAAGTGCACACATATACTCCATACACTCAATTAAAAACAACATACTAAAAGTGCACAGTTACATTGTGATTTGATTTGCAGAAGCTTCACTAATTTGATTTCTCTCAATTTGATTTTGCTCACCATCAAGTTGATTTTTCAAATGAGTGACAGTTTCTTTCAATATTTGATGTCTTTGACGCAAAGACAACTTGAAAACATGTTTCTAAAACTACATTCCCCACCCTTGCCTCAGCCTTGATAAGCTCCAAAGCAGCTCTCCACGACTATCCTTTGTCACATTGTTCAACAATTAACATATGTTCTTCATATCAAACACTCTCGCCATTTATGAAAAGTTATTAGTTTTTTTCAATATTCCAATGGTGGTATTTGTTGAACACTTCTTTGTAAAGCCATCAATTTGATATTTGTTTGTTTTTTAATATCTTTAGCCTTGATTGAATTGATTTCCTTGTATTAATACCACTATGATCATGCCAAAATCATGAAATATTAACTTTGTTATTGGCATGTTAAATGCCTTTTATGCAAACATGGTCACATTTCTATGAAGATTTTTCATATGCATACAATATTTGAAAAAAAAAAAAACAACATTAAAAATAAATAAATAAAAACTTGTAAATTTTAAATAGTATCATTTCTATTGAATACCTCAATTTAGCTTAAAATATATTCTTTTCAAATCTCACTCAAATTCATGATCCACAAGATATGGCCTAGTTTTGGGCCGATTCAATATATTTTGGGGTTAGACACAATTGTAAAATATATTGTTACTTAATATTTTAAGAGATACATCAATTAAATAATCCAACGTTTTTATATAATTTAATAGATTAATTGGACTATTTTCATATATTTATAAAACATATTTTAAAACTTTTAATTTAAAAAATGTCATAACAATCAGTATCATAATAATTATCATACTTTAGATAATCAATGTTTCTCTTGGCAATTTTAGATTTTAGTTATTGAACAATAGATTTTAGTAATGAATTTGTCTCAAAAACTATTAATTTTATTTTTATTTTTGATAGAGAGAAATGAAATGTAAAATTTTAGGAAGATTAATAATTTTTATATTCTTAAATTACTGCAAACATAGTAAAAAGTATAAATAAAATATTTAAAAATTATTTTTATTCATTACATTTTTGGGCCTTGATTAAATTTTTTACATCCGAAGACATATAGGCAAAACATTCTATCAGCCAATTAATAGAACGTGTCTTCTTCTTCTTTTTTAAGTGAGAAGCTTTACTTTTTTATTATTATTTTTGTGCAATATTATAAGACAAAGAGATATAGTAATATATTCTATTTTGAGGGGCCTTAGGCTATTACTTAAATGGTTTAATGGTTGAGCCACCCCTATACTTATTACACCTACGTGAATTATTAGATCTCTTACTCGACAACAATAAACTTTACCAATTGAACTAATTAAAACCCACAGTTTCGTTGAGGTAAACTTAGTGAGGCTTTCAAAACACACAAAGAGAAGGTTTGCAACTAAGATGAGAGAATATTAAAAGAACCGAAACCTTTGCATTTTATTGATACTCATTTAGGTCACTCCGAGGTCACAAGAAATGTACAACTAAAATAATCTGTGGAGTAAATTAAAGGTGGCAGTTTGAGCTGTGAATGTCCTATACTCCTATGGAGTTATCTCATTAAATGAAAATATTACTTTTGTCTTCATATTTAATTTTTAATCCGAAGTAGATAGTGTTATTCGTACCCATCAATATTAACACATGAAAGCATGAAGAAGGCATATTATCAGTAGGTGTTCTCTTTTATTATTAGGCCCCACTCCGAAATCCTTTTGGTATTTTCCTCCATTGTTGCTTTCTCCACATTTATAACATACCAATGTGAACAAGAGTTGTCATTATTAAATCTCTGAGTAACACCATGGAATTCCATTTGCATTTAGGGTAGGAGATGGGATACGTTATGGTAATTTATTTGATTTTGAAAAGTATTTTTCTCTTTTCATTTATTGGCATAATTGTACTATCTAATTATCATGAACAATATTTTTTTAAAATTATTATTTAATAAGAGATTGGTGGGTGAGGATTAAATATAGGAGCTATGAGCAGTATATATGTTTATCAATACTGTTGTCCTTAATGAGAAATGAGAACATGGAATGATGATGACGGAAGCTGATAAGAATTAAGAAAAGGAGTAATTTTTTTTTTTTTGATAAAGAAGAGGAGTAATTAAATCTATCTAATTTGTACACATTAAATTAACTACACTCCCAAGAAAGAGAATTAATTAAAAAAGAAGAGGAAACTGCGTTTGCTTACGTGTGAGTGTGAGTTGAGATCCCGTGCGAGAGAGCCCCCTTTTTGTTTTTGTTATCAATCTCATAGAAAAGTCATAGGTCAAACACTCTTGCTAGCCATTTACATATTTAATAATTCTATTATATTAACGTATTATAAAATAAAAAAAAATAAAAAAAACAAAGTTGGTATCAATATATATATATATATATATATATTAATTCATGAGCTTTGCCATGTCGAGCAATGTTAAGGAATTTTTTAATTATATAGTGAGCAATGCCACCCACAGGCGTAAGAATAACAATATGTTATTAGCAAGTAAAGGTCTATCTATACTCTATACGATAGTTGTGGTAAAATAAGCAATTATTAATATTGCACATCTGTTATTTTTTTTTTTATGTTTTTATTTTATTTTATGAAGTGCATGTGATATAGTATATATGGTTCATGACTTTCTTCTTATTAGCTATTATATAGTATTATGTGCAAAGTCACGATCCTTTGTCTAAAAAAAAACACTAAAAAGAGTAGCTAACTTTCTNATAGAATCTGTTACCCCTCTCAAAAGTGTGGCTTAGATTATCTTACCCCTCCCTCAATGGTCCTTGACCTGTCTTCTCCTTCTTTCCTTTTTGTTTTGTTTTGTTTCATTGTATTGTATTGTATTAATTTTGGCAGACAACTCTAGGTTTCTTTGTGGCATCTTGAAATATATATATATATATATATTGATTTAAAAAAAAATTCAAATAGGGTACAACAGGATCTCCAATTGCACTTCTCTAAAGCTTTGTTTCATCAACTAAGCTGTAAAGTTTATCCCTTTTTTTTTTACTCTTAATTTTATTTGACATAATTTTTGGTTGCGTCATGCCCTTTTGATGTAACCCTTTGTCTCTTAAGTTTTAGGGCATAATGTATTACATTCAAGAGGTTTTTTTTTTTTTTGGGGGGGGGGGGGGGGTGGGTTTCAATATTTCTATCTTTTTGAGTGAAGAGTAGCACTAGGTTACATTTTCTTAGCCCTACTTCCTACAAAAACAGTGAAAAATGACTAAGCCACAAAATTCTACTCCCCCAACAGAAAATCCCCACTTTTATTTTTTTTATTTCTTGCAAAATCTTTTAATATTATTATATTAACGTATTATAAAATAGAAAAAAAAAAAAAAAAAAACAAAGTTGGTATCAATATATATATATATATATATTAATTCATGAGCTTTGCCATGCCGAGCAATGTCAAGGAATTTTTTAATTATATAGTGAGCAATGCCACCCACAGGCGTAAGAATAACAATATATTATTAGCAAGTAAAGGTCTATCTATACTCTATACGATAGTTGTGGTAAAATAAGCAATTATTAATATTGCACATCTGTTAGTTTTTTTTTTATGTTTTTATTTTATTTTATGAAGTGCATGTGATATAGTATATATGGTTCATGACTTTCTTCTTATTAGCTATTATATAGTATTATGTGCAAAGTCACGATCCTTTGTCTAAAAAAAAAACACTAAAAAGAGTAGCTAACTTTCTCTTATTTGTCTTCATACTTTATTTGATACCTAAAAAGTGATTGTAAAACTGCATAAAGCAGAGAACTCATTGTTTTTTTCCCCTGAATGCAGAAGAACTCCATTTGCATGGTATTGAAAACACCAACTTTAGTAAACTATTATACCTAATTAATACCTTTGCTTTGATGGTGGCATGTGATGTGAGTATTGGCGTTGACATGGGGATTGTTTAAAACTGTGGTTGTGGATAAGAGAAAAATTAAAGTGGTTTGTGCTGATGGGGGTTTGTTTTGTTGTATATTTGTAAATGGTTAATCCTTATTATATACTGCACAAAATTAAATGACGTGATATCGTGCGTCTTGTACAAATCGTGTGTAACTATCCCACACCATTTGTAATTTTGTAGACAACATCCATGCAATCTTACACACGCAAGTTAGTTCAAGTCTACCTCATTTAAAGTTGAAAGTTGAAACATGAATCAAAGCCTAGCTATACTTGCTTATCTTTCCTACCTACTACTATCCTGTAGCACATGTATCCCATTAAAAGAGAGAATCTGATCCGGATCGAGCTCATAGCAGAGCCTCGTCGGATCAGTTTCAACTTTCAATCCACACAGTGTGATAATCGAAAACCATGCTTAGCATGACAAATCTACATCATGTTCATTGTGCAAGAAAATTCTATCATTTCATTTGTGAAAATATTAATTGTAACGACTTAGTTCTGATCAAACAAGTTTTTGTAAGTTTAATATAGAATTAAGATTAAACAATGTTTCTTGGATCACAACATGATATCTTCTTTATAAATATATACATAATTAATGAGCAGACCGATGGTAAAATCATGTGCAAATGTGCAAGTTAATATTAAAATCGTGTAAGTGGGGATGAATCAGATTTTTTCACTTCGTTTACGAATCCTTGTATTATTTTTATTGTGCTTGAAATGCTTGCTTCTTTTTTTCTTTTTTCTTTTTTCAGAATGAAAATGCTTGCTTGTTTCTGCTATTTGTTTAAGTAAATCATAATTTTTTTAAAAAAAAAATTAATCCCTTGTTTAAGTTAACTCAAAAAAATCCGATGTTGAAGTTGGATAAAGTCAAAATCCAATTAGAGGGGTCAAGATAATTTTTCTTTTTTCACAAGTTAGGACCAAATTATTTGGAAATTTCCTTCAAATAACAAAAAAGAGGAACAGCTGATGATTATTAGGAAAAAAAAGGAAGGCACAGTTGATTTATGCACAATTTAATTACACGATACCAGCAGTATTGACTTAATATAATATTGGTGATCTTGATTATTCTTGACTAAACCAAAAGCATTTGCACAACACAATCCAATGGGCAATTAGGCACGAAAGCACTCCTCTTAACAATATAGCCAGAGCTTGTTGCTATCAACTCCTTGCAGAAAAGGAAAGGACATTGGAAGTGCGTGTATGAAATTAGGTAAGAAGCTGGTCCAAAAAGAAAGGTGATTACCAAGAGCCACGGGTTGTGTAACTTGTGTTTACTGTTTATTTGCAAGTGCGTGGACAAAATAGCTAGCGATGCGAAGTGCTGCCACAATACTAAAGTTTTTTTTCTTTTTAAAATAGATAGTATAAAATTTCAAAACACTTGATGCTTGTTGTTTCTTTTCAACTGAAGTCATAAATTGTTTTTTAGTGTAAGCAGAATTTGAATCTTTAAATCTTTTGTTTAGCGACAATAAATTTTATTATTTGAGTTAACCGAAATCTATTCCAAAATACTAAAAATTGCTAGGATTGTTTTCTCTACCAACATAAACTAGTTACTTTCCCATGCCTAAAAACTTGGAGTCTTGTTTTTGCATCATCTATCAGGTTGCATACTCTAGATATGGTTATATTAGGTAGCATGTATTGCATGCTCTCTAAATGTGTTTTTATTTGGGTAACCTTCAATTTTTTTTTTTTTTTGATGGGTAACCTTCAATTTTTGATAGGTTATTTGCACGGTGTATCAAAAGATATAGTTTATGATAACCGTAATAATCTAACTTTTTTTTAGATGTATGAGATAAAAGCTATCTTATTTTCAATAAAACCAAAATTTAAATTGTTTACAAAAAGGTTGAGACAAAAGCCAATAAGCAAAAAGCTTTTTACCTTTATCGAAATGGTCACTTGTTCGTCACTTTTTTTTTTCTTTTTCTTTTTTTCCTTATAGAGTTCAACATATGACATCCATTTATAATGATTGTGTTTTTTATTATTAAAACATGACATTAATTGATTTTTTATGTAGGCAGGTATTGTACCTCAGATCTTTTATTCAACTATTTAAGACTTTACCAGTTGAACTAACTGAAATTCAATACTTGTTGGTAATTGTAGTTAGCTTAATTGGCTAAATTATTTGTGCCTTCAAGAAAATAAGTTTAGTCAATTGCACATGATTATTTGATGAGAGTTGATTTGAACCAAAATTTTACAAGACTTATGAGAATGGAGAAGTTGAATTCAATTTTATAATGTCTAATCAATTGAACAACGAGATTTTTGGCCAAGCATTTTGTTAGTCATTTACCACATATTAGTATTTAGTATTTATAATAAAAATGTTCAAGATTCGAGTCTTTTACTCCAACCTCACACACACACACACATACATATATATATATATAAAGAGCATCTATGATTAATTTACATATAGCAATTGAGACTTTAAAATTAATTTATTAAGAATTATTACTGAAATTGTAAGATAGTACTAATAATTAAAAGAAAAGAGTTAGAGCATTTGTATGAGTTCGTACAAAAATTTATGTTTATATTAGCATAAAAATTTACTTTTTTATTTCTGTTTATATAAAAAAAAATTCCCAAACGGACCCTACATTTTGTTAAAATATTAATTTTTTTAATTATTTTTCTTTCTTCCTTTATAACAACTATCTTCCACTCTCTTTCTTTATTTTCAAAATACATAAAAAAATAAATAACAATCAAATACAAAATAAATAATATCAATATAAATATACACTATTAGAGCATTCTCATCAGCTGTTTTATAAAAAATGTCATTTTGACACATCAAAAACCTACTTTACTATTTTACTACATCATTTTACAACATCTCATTTATCAGTGTTCTATTTTTCAATCTCATACATTAAAATAATATATCCATTACATTAAAATATCATTAAAAAAAAACTTCAAATAGTAAAATTTTATCCCTATCATTCTCATCCTCATCGTCAACAACAACAACAACAACACAACCTATACTGCCGCAACAACACCGACAGCCACCACCGGCACAAACCCACATCCACCAATGCCACCAAAAAAAAAAAAAAAAAAAAAAAAAACCACCAGAGAGATCGGCACAAACCCACATCCACCAAACCAAACAAACCCACATCCCAAACCCACCACCGACACAAACCCATATCCACCAACGACACAAACCCACATCCACCGGCACAAACCCACAAACCCGAGATCGGCGTGGCGACAGCAGCGATTGCGACATCGGCGTGGCAAGAGGGTGATGAGAATGCTCAACAGAGATGTAGAACAATGGTGTCTTCAGATTGGCGGCGATAGAGTCTTCAAACGAGAAGCGATGGCGGCGGCTTGATTGGTGAGGTCGGCGGCTTGATCGGTGATCGGTGAGGCCGCCGTACCGTTGATTTGAGGGTGAGGAAGGGTGATCTGAAGAAGAAAGAGAGAGAGAACATGGGTTGGAGAGAGAAATTAGTGAGAAGAGAGAGAAAATGTAGGATTAAAACAAAAGAAGGATTGCAATGCTGACCCTCACTGTTGTCACGGTGCATGATAACAAGTTTGCAGTATTTTCACATGGTTACAAATATTTTAGTAATTTCCCAAGTAAAGGTCCTATTAGCCAATGCTGCAAAACCAGGTACTAAAAAGCATTAAATTATGTGTTATTTTATTTTTTAAAAATAATTAATTATGAGTTATAATGTATATTCTTTAAAATTGAGAACATACTTATCACTAATTAATTGGTTTGCATGTATTAATTCATTTTGATTTGTTATACTTTTCTTGATATTTGTTTATTCTTTGACTTTATGTCACTCTAGGAAATTGGTTTTATTGCAACTAGGGCTGTCCAGAGTACTCGATGATTCGCCGGAACCAACCAACCCGATCGGAACCAACTTGTTACAGCCAGACTGACACCTCCGACGGCTCGGTGACAGGTCCCAATCTCTAGAACACGACCCTGGCAGGTCGAATGGCGGATTCTATCCTCAAAAACTCGATCTACCCGACCCGCCCGACAAAACCTCAAAAAGAAGGCCGAAATCCGGTGACGTTTAGGCTTCTCAGCTCCGATCCAGCCACGTCTAGCCTTCCTTTACTCAAATCTGCTCAAGTCCTCACTCCAATAAGCTTAAATCTGGTGAATCTAGCCCAGATCTACTCAAACTCCGGTAAGTTCGACACTAACTCGGCCAAATCTCTTTAGATCTCATCCAAATCTCGGCCATATTTCCATAGATACGAAGGAATATCAGCCAAATCTCGTTAGATTCGGCCAAATCTGACGAGCTCCAGCCAGATTTCGGCCAAAAACTAGCAAAATCAAAAAACCCGAAACCGATTGAAGAAAACCCGAAATCCGATATGACCCAACCCAGTTGATCTGAAACTGCATTCGAGTCAGTTGCGGGTTGAAATCTTCCCCACCTGAGATGGTCAGGTTGAGTCCAGGTTGGGCATAAACCCAACCCGGCCCAGCCCATGGACATCCCTAATTGCAACGGCAACAAAATGTAGCAAAACTCCCAAAAAAAGTTGCAAAATGTTTTGCAACGTTTTCTTGCAACACTTTTCTTGTAATAAAATATGTGCTAGAATGAAATCACATGGTAGAAAGCATATGCACTAATTTGTCACATACTTGATGTTGAAGGATTGATTATTCTTATCAAAATTCTAAAGAACAATTTGATAATTATGTCAAAGTCTAAGATGATAGTTATAAGAATTTGATGATGTGAAAATTATCAGTATGAACTCCTCGTTGATACAGATGGACGAAAGTGTTGGCTTCATCTAGAGATGAACTTGTTAGTGTTATTCTTCTCTGGCTTGTCAATATAGATGGACGAAGCTAACAGCTAACCTGGAATAAGATATAAGATGGAGAAATATGGACACAACGGTGTGGTTTTTGCCAAACACCCTCCAATGATTAAGTTAAAATGAGATTCAATTGAAGTATATTGCATAAGAGATGTTCGTTGACCTGTCGATTACGCTTTTTCCTATCTGGAGCATTAACAGTTACATATATCATTTATAGGGAACACATTTAATGTATGTTGTAGTCGTTCGTCACATGGGTGAAGCTATCTTAATGGAAGAAGCTGGCTTTCTCTTCTTTTGGACGAGGGTGATTTTTCTCCTCATTAATTACCCCTCTATTCCTATTGTTGTCTGTATAGACAGGCTGTAATATGAAAGGTGATGAAGCCACTTTCGTCAGTTGATAGGTTCGTCCAGCCAAAATCCAACATGAATGAGTCTAAGATCTACAAGAGAATAACAATGGTGTTTGGATCATCTACCTATAGGCGACTTTGGTCATTTTTCGACTTTGTGTTTAGACCATCCACCTGTAGGCAACTTTGGTCGTTCATCCACCCATAGGTGACTTTGTTTGGACCGTCCACCCATAGGCAACTTTGGTCATCTGTCCACCTGTAGGCGACTTTGTGTTTAGATTCTTTAAATCGTCCACCTATGGACGACTTTGGTCGTCCGTCCACCCATAGGCGACTTTGTGTTTAGAGTATTTAGACTGTCCACCAGTTAGCAACTTTGGTTGTTCGGTTCCTTCTACCTAATGCATCATAAGGGGGAGAAGATGTTTTTATTCAAATGGTAAGCTCACAGAAAAGTAAGTTAAGTCTCAAATAAGAAAATAACATCAAACTATAAATTATGTCAAAACATGACACTTATGAGCAATTTATGCAAAGGAAATGCAAACAGAGTAAATGTAAACATGGTTACAAGAAGTGAAGGAGTGAACTACTGGTAGTAAAGTGTTTAGCGTTTCAAGGACGAGGTAGCTTCTACCCGTCAAATGTCTCTTGTTGGGTGGTTGTTGTCCAAAGAGACTTTCCAGTTCCTCTTTTGGTTCTACCATCAATCTTTGGTCTTCAAGGGGTGCTTTAAATCGCTCTTCCGCTCTACCATCAATCTTGCAATGCCACCTATGATCATTCTTATCTCCCAAAAGGGTGCTCTAGATTGCTCTTTCGCTCTGCCTAGTTGCTCTAGTCCTTGTAGAGGTTGTATCCCAGGTCCACCTCAGATAAATCGCTGCAACTTCCCTTTTCTAATAAGGGTTTTGATCTAACTTTTCTACTCGTAGCATTCGAAAGTATTGTGTCCATGGTCATTATGGAAGCGGCAATCCCTAGATCGCTTGTCTAGGTTCGCTTTCAACTTTTCTGACAAATTGAGTGTAGGGTTGTCACTGATCTGCATTAATACTTGATCTAGGGGAGTATTCAATGGGATGAAGTTAATGATTTGCTCGGATGGAGGCCTCGCCTTCCTGTCGTCTCTCTTCCCATCATATCAAAAGGTCTTCTCTCTAGTGTCAGGTTGGGTGTCTTCTGTGCTTTCTTTTCCTCTTACAATTTTTGTCCTTACTAGCAATTAGTGCGTCTTTTACATTCATGTACTTGGTGGCTTTAAAAATCATATCATCCATGGTCTTTAGCTCATTCTTCAGCATAGAGAAAAGGAATTCTCCTTCTTTGAGCTCACTAGAGAAAGCTGTTACAAGGACCATCTCGTATGCTTCGTCTATAGGTAGGGCTTCCTATTGAATCGGGTCACATACAATCTCAGGCTCTCGTCTTCCTATTACTTGATTTGCATTAGAGCATGTGTTAAGCGTTTATACCTTTGCCCACGATAAAGTGGGTGACGAAGCTATTGCTTAACTCCTTGAAGGTTGACATAGAGTTTGGCTTGATCTTGCTAAACCAAACTCGCGCTGGCCCTTTCATGGTGGTAGGAAAGGCTTAACACATTATCTCATCAGGGATGCCTTGGAGTTGCATGAGAGTCTTGAAAGATTCAAGATGGTCAAGTAGGTCTTTCGTCCCATCATAAGTCTCTAAGGACGACATCCGGAACTTAGGCAGTAGAGGGAAAAATGTGACTTGTGTTGTGAAGGGAGAGTCAATACGATGTACCCGGTCGTCAAGCGTTGTTGTTTGTCCTTTCATGGCATTCATCATAAGATCCATCCTGTTCTTCATTGCGTTCATCTCAACCTCTCATTGTGCGTTGCTAGCTTTTGGTTTGCGAGGTGGTGCATTTCCTCTTCCGGTCCACCTACTAGGTGCGTTACTCTCAGCCTCATCTTCCTTACAACAATCATTCCCTGACTAGTGATGGTTACTACGCTCTTGATGGTTTCTACTGCATTAGGGCTTCATTCTATTGGGTAAGTTGTTCAATGGCAATCGAAAGCGTTTGTAGCTGCTTCTCTACGGCAGTGGGGGGATTTCCAATTTCTGGATTGACTGATGTCATTGATCTAGTTTGGATCATATGGCTGTTTATCTTAGGAGTAAAGAGATGGCTAATTACTCGATCCCTACTAGTGATGCAAAAAATCATTAGTTGAGTTCTTCGTTTATGTAAAAGGACAATTTCAACACAACAGTTGTGAGACCCTGCAAATTTACTGTACTGTGGAATCCAACTGGTCTCGAGAGGAATTCTTTTATCAAGAGAATGGAAAATGTATGGTTTTGCAAACATTCCCCACAGACAGCACCAAACTGATGATGCAAAAAATCGTTAGTATGAACTCCTCGTCAATACAGATGGATGAAGGCGTTGGCTTCATCCAGAGACAAACCTGTTAGTGTTGTTCTTCTCTAGCTTGTCAATACATATGGACAAAGCTAACGATGAATTAGTTGGCTTCGTCTAGAGACGAACTTGCAATAAGATATGAGATGGAGAAATATGGACACACCAGTGTGGTGTTTGCCAAACACCCTCCAATAATTAAGTTAGAATGGGATTCAATTGAAATATACTGCAAAAGAATTCAACTTGAGAATAGTTTTTGGGGTGAGAGTTGTGTGTACCGTTGCCTTTGTTTTGTGTGGGTTTTTATAGCCCTTGTCTTCATTTTCTGAATAAATATTTGCATTCATGAGATATGGAGCTGTTGGCATTAATGACTGGTTTTTATTGTCTGTTAACGGCTATTCGTCTATTTGTGCCCGTGCGTTGCTCCTTAGTTGTCTTAGGCATTGAATGTCTTTTATGGCTTCATTCGTCATTGATGTTCGTACATTACACCTTGCATTGACTAGCATTTAATTCATCCATCGAGAGATAGACAATCTTATTTGTTAGGGCAAAATGAATTGACCCCTTGCAAATTAATTAACTACCCAAGTCAATTAATTAGGTTCAATTACATGCAATGGCGTGGTAGTACAAACAAATCACCAAATTGTCTAAATGTAGCAGAAAATAAATTTGACATAGGTGATTTGTTTACGAATGAGGAAAACCACCAAGGCAAAACCCCATCGGGTGAATTTTAGGTCACTACTCCCAATAATCCACTATTATCAATCACAAGCGGTTACAAGTATAAGAAATCTTACCAAACCCTTTGTCCTATCCCGAAATACTAACCTATAGTTGAACCTTTACCCTAATACTCAATTGGACTTGTATTGTAGTGGTAATCTTCCAGCTCAATGCATGAATCCTAGTACGTGACTAACCAATGATGCACAGATCTAAGTATATGTCTAACACCAACAACTTGAAGAAGATGTTGGTTGTAAAGTTCATCAGTTCATCAACGATAAAGATTAGGAAGCTCCTTAGTTACAAAACTCTATAGTGCAAAGGCACAATAGCTTCTTCAGAGAAAATAATGAACTAGGTCACTTTCTGCATGTATTATTTTGTGCATCATCTAATGACAGCCCTTAAAATAATCCTTATATATGTCTAAGGTTGTAAGAAAGGAAACCCTACACAAATACATAGAAATATGCATGTAATTAGATCTGAAAAGTATGATTTCGTAATTCTCGACAGATACAGCTTGTGTCGAGAATCTGTGGAGCTTCAACATTAATTCTCAATAGAAATGCTTCTGTCGAGCTTTAAAGAACATCACTTTCTTCACTTGTTTCTTGGTCAGATTTACATGACTTCAATACTTAACTTGAACACTTATTTCTTGAAATACTAAACCCATCATAAATCTAACTAATTACAAGTAAAGTGTTTTTTGTAAAAGAATTAGCCAATTACATAAAATATGCCCCTAACAATAATAATTCATCAGTAATGAATGCGGAGGTGTAATAGACTTCAATGGTCTTCTGTTCGTTGGTCTATCAATTACGCTTTTTCCTCTCTGGCGCGTTAACCATTACTCATATCATTTATGGGGAATTAATTTAATGTATGCTATAGTCGTTTGTCACATGGACGAAGTTGTCTTGATGGACAAAGCTGGCTTTCTCTTCTTTTGGACAAGGGTGATTTTTCTCCTCATCAGAATTCATAATTTTATTGTACACAATATCAGAAAAAAGTGTTAAGAAGATAAATGCAGTTTGGTATTCTTAAGGAGATTCAAGTGGCGTCTCGAAAGGAAATATGAGAATTTAGGATTTTGATGAACATGAGGTTTTAACTATGGCTTAGGAAGGATATGGAATTTGAGTTTGATGTAAGATTGTGGTGTGTTGAAGACTACAGTTAGGGGGCATTTAGTTTGCCATGATGTTACATGACACTACAATATTACATTATTATAATTTTAAATTAATGTAATCTCAATACAAGGATACAACATTACATTTTTTAGGAAAATTATGAGATTAAGGTAATGTGATATATTTTGTAGTTTTAGATTATGGTAATGTTAGAAAAAATAAAATAAACCAAAAATCTTAATGTCATATTATCATAATATGCATCACAGTAAAGGCACATCACAGCAAATCAAACACTCCCTTAGTGTTTAGGCCTTGGAAGTTTCGGGTTTGTCATGGATTTAGAGGGATGTGGATGTTTGATGATGGTACTTGGATGTAATTGCAACTAAGGTTTAGGGATTGAAGTGCGAATACGGATGGCAATGCATATAGGTATGGGTGGTTTGCATTCAAAGGACGATGGAACGGTTGAAAGATTTTGTAATTTATTTAACAAAGTCACCTCCAATTAAGATTATTTTGAGAGTCTCTTCCTCCAAGCTGGACTAATTAACGAATCACGAGTACAAGCACAAAAGTGTATTCTTGATTCACAAATATGAGTTACAAGCAATTATTTACACATCATTTTCCTTATTTTAATTGGCCCACGTGGCTCAATATTATTGGCTTACTAATTTTACATGTTCGAGTAATTAATGTGATGCGCGTGCTTAATTTTTAATTAGCTCAAACTAGTCTATTTACTAGTAACTAATTAACACTAACACATGCAACTTTGTAATCTTATCTAACTAGACTCCATTGGGGTGACAAAATCTAACATGACCCGTGAACTCAACACGATTAACCCATTTATAAACAGGTCATGTGTTGAAGCTAAACGGGTTTGGATCATATTTTGGTCGACATAGCTAACTCATTTAATAAACAAGTCATATTCAACATGTGAATTTGTTGGACTCATTTAATTTATAAAAGTATTAGCCTTTTTTTTTTTTTTTTTGGTTATTATTGCTTAATTTATGGTTGTAACTATATGTTTATTATTATATTTATGATTGTAATTGTATTTTAATTTTAGATATATAAGAATTGATAATAAATTATTCAAGTTTGGTATGACATATTAATGAAACAGGTTATTAAACAGGTTATTTGTATTGATCTTTACATGACTTGTTAATTAAATGGATTAAATGTGTCGTGTTGGGTTGGCATGTTTAATTAACAAGTCGTGTTAGTATTGAGGAATTTTGACATGTTTACTAAACAGGTCGAGTTTGGGTAAACCCATATAGCCGAATACTCATGGTTCAACATAACATGAACCTAACCCGTGAACACAAATTGCCACCCCTAGGCTCCAATTTGCCACCACAGAGTTTAATCACATACATGGGAGTTAGAGGATGTTGCCATTGATATTTGGGACCAAACTACCAAGGGAAGGTGGATTAACACAACATGATTGTGAGGGAAATGCTTATGATTGAAACATGAATTAATGTAGTAGATCTTTTAGCTTCTTATCGTGCCATGGAGGAAAAGTAGGATTATTCAGGTGATTGTAATGGATAAAACACTTGGGCACTCCCAATAACTAAAATGTGTATCATGCTTGAATCTAATTGGGGTTTGTATTGGTCATCTATACTATTATTTAAGGGGCTTCTCTTATTTGAAATCATATTTTATTTTATTTTATTTTGTTCAAAGATACCCCTATGCCCTTATGTTTAAGTAGAAACAAAATTAAAGGACAGTCTAGTAAAAATACAACTCTAATTTCCATTAAAACATTGCCTAAAAAATAGGGTCACTCTCCTGTTGATTTTTAAATTGCTTTATCCACTTATAAATTATATTCTCAAAATAAAAATTATATATAAAAAATAAAGACACAGGTTTTTTTGGCTATAAAATAGGACTACTAAACCCAACGTTTTCACTTTTTTTTTTCCCCTTTATTAAGACTTAAACATTTCTCTCTTTTTCTTTTTTTCTTTTTTCGGTTTCCTTTCTTCTAGATTCTAATCTCATGTTTTTTTTTTTTTTTAAATCTCTTCTTCTTCATTTTTGAATTATTAAAAAAAGATATTTTTAATGTACTTTTTTTTTCCTTTTTAATGATTTATTTATTTATTTATGTTGGTGTTTGAATTGTTTTCTATTCACATTTGTTTGTACTGTATTTTTATTTTTTATTTTAATGAATGTATTTTCTATGTCCAAAATAAAAATAACTATGCGTATGGTTAAATTGAATAGGAGAGAAAAACGTCTCAAATTGAGATAAATGAAAAATTATAACATTAAATCCAAACAAACCCCACTACACGCGAAGCACATGTGAAACTTTTGGTAGCTTTCCTTTTCAAATTAGAGATAAAATTTAGTCACGGTTACTATCATTCCTAACGGTACATAAGGACTTCAGAAAAGAAAAAAGTTTGGTCATTACTCATTGATCGGGGATGAACTATAAGCATAGGTAAGGTGGGCATTGAATGATGGTCAATTCGTGCTTAGAGCTATGGCCTACGAATAGAATCAGTGTTTGAATATCACAATTCACAACCTATTTGGAGGAGATTGAAGGATGAAACTCGTCTGAAACTCGTTAGTTGTAGGACCCAGTTCAAATAACTGATATAATAATTAAAAAAAAAAAAAAGGGTTGATCAGAGTATCTGAAATATAATTAAAACACGAGCTATTTGTGATCCTCAAAAAAAAAAAAAAAAAAAAACACGAGCTATTTGCAGGATACGTATATAGAATTAAAAACACAATTTAATAATTTTAACTTAAATAGTGAGCCATTCAAAGGGTGTGTATCAAAGTTTACAATAGCATTATAGCAAATATGTGACAAGATTAGCTGTAATTATAAATTTTGCATTATACAATATTGAACACATTTTGTTTATATCTTACATGTGAACTAAGAATTTTCAAATATATAATTAAAATAAAAAAAGAAAAACTAGTAGACAAAGAGAGAAAAAGAGGGCCAGGGGCAGGAAGGCAGGGCAGGCCAGCTCAAAATTGAGTAAGTAATACTAATGGCTACTTGTTACATGTGTTAAACACATCATTTTAATTTTTAAACAATATTAAAAGTACTTTTACACATTTTTTTCATCTATACATATTTTTTTTAAAAAATAAAAATTATTATTTAAACACGCATATTAATCGAGCCTAAATCTCAACACATTGGGAAATGACCAAGGATCAAAGTCCAAACTCTAGCTCACCGCACCTCATTTCAGCCCTGGGATATATATATATATATTTCGAAGCTGACAGAGCTGGAGAGAGAGAGTCGTCGCAGATATATGCAACATAATTCATACTACAACAGAGTAAGTTTCAACAGACCAATAATTCTCTCACTTTCTCTGTCTCTGTCTCTGTCTCTGTGATTGTTGTGTATTTCCCCCCGTCCTTCCTTTTTCTCCGGCCAACCAGACATCCATAGTTAAACTATCAATCAAACAAACAAACAGACAAAACTCTAGTCTGTTCCCACATCCCTCATTCATTCGGGTTTTGACTTTTTTCACAGACACAGAGAGACAGAGAGAGACAAAGCTGTATGTAACTCAGGTTCTCGAACATCAAGTTTGGACTTTTGTTAGATAAGGAGAGGGACAAGGCCTCAAAACGAAAAGGGTTTCTCGGCTTATGGTGTTTGGCGTGGAGGAAAAGGACTTTCCGGGAAATTAGGTGATAGAAAACAGAAAAAGAAAAAGACAAGGGGTAAATGCACAGAGGTGAGGTGAGTTCAAATTTTAGAAAGTGAGAGATACTAATACGATTTGATATTGGTTGGAAATTAAATGCAAAAACTGAGGTTTTAATGAGGGAGCCTTTTATTTTGTTGCTCTCTCTCTCTCTCTCTCTCTCTCTCTATATATGAAATAGTATTAATTGCAGAGAGAGAGAGAGACCTCTCCCCACCCCAGTTGACCTTTTTAGTTTTTAGAACTTTTCTAATTTATAAAAGAAAAAAAAAAAAAAATCATACTAATTATTTGATGGGACATGTCCAGGTAAGAAGGCAAAGCATAATAATAAGGAGCAAGTTAATAATGTGGTGCATGGAAACAAAGGGACATGGAGAGAATGGGTGGAGAGAGGTGCAGATGAGTCAGAGTTTTATACAATGGATTATTCCAGTGTTAGAAGAAGACCTCCCATACATAACAAGTCCATGCCGGTTACTCCATGAAACATGGGATCAGGCTGAGGCATGGGTATCGGATTTCATTTCCAGAGTACAAGTACAGATCAACAAGCTACTTAAGTCACTTTTTGGATACAGTTTTGGCAAAAGTAATGTTATTGTAATTAGGGAATTGAGGAATGTGTCTTCTTCTATTATGTATTTTGGCCGACATTACGGAGCAAAATTCTAAGATTTTGTTTTAAAACCCCACAAAAGGAGGACCCTATCCCTACCGGTGCGTACAAGTTAATTCTATATTTGTCTTATCGATAAACTTTTTTTCTAAATACTAGTCAAATATTGGGCTCACAAACACGAACCCCACAGTCTCACGAGTTACAAACACGTTTGTATTAGTTGGAAATCAACAGTACGTGTTTGATTATAGTAAACAAGTTTAATTTGTATTGTATTGATTGATGGGAAGTGGAAGTGGGAGACGTTCAAGTTTCAACCTCGGTATTAAACCCTATGTTACGTTGTCACGCCATACATTTTGGCACATGTGATGTACTTTTGGACTTTGTTGTTACCATCGAGAGGGGAACACCTTTCTATGGTATGATAGTAGTACGAATGTTTGACCCTCTAATAGATTTGAGCATTCCAATTATTTAATCATGGACTCCTGCTCACCCAGTCAAATTACCAGACAATCGTGTTTGCATGTTCTCTAGTTTAATTTGCATATTTTATTGTGTGAATATGGGGCCCGATACTTAGGATTACCGATTTCTATGACCATTAGCATGAGTCTTTTAAAAGTTTTTGTCTATTTTATACGAAGAATCCACTTTTTTTCTATTTTACCCAATAACTTATAAAAATATTTACATTTGTTTATCTATTATACACTTTTATCTTATTTATATAATCGGGATTATTCTATTTTTATTAGTATTTTCATTTAATATCTCTCTCTCTCCTCTCACATCTAAAAGTAAAAACACACTGACTCTTAGATATAATCTCTCTCTCACAGTCTCGCTTGCCACCCCTCTCTCATCCAAACCCACAATCTATTTCTTCTCTCTTTGCCGTCGCCACTATTTCTTCTTCTTCTTTGCTTAGATCACCTCTCCCTCTCTCCCTCACAGTCAGACTGCCTCTCCCTCTATTCAAACCCCAAGCCGCCACAAGCATCCATCTCCAAAAGCAGTGTTAAGCATGGAAACTCATTCCAGTCGACCCACAAACTCCGACCTCCTTCACAAGCACCGAGACATGTTCCAGTCAACCCCCAAGCACCGACCCACAACCACAAGTTCACAACAATACTCTCTCTCTATATTGGTGTGTCTGTATGTGGGTGTGTTTGATTTTCTGTTGATATTGAGGTCGAATTATTATGTATTGTAATGATGTGGTGGTGGTGGTGGTGGTTGTTGAGTGGTGCGTGGTTGTGTTAGTGAGTGGACGGATTGATTGGTTGTAGATAGAGAGAGAGAGAGAGTGAGATGAGAAAGAAGAGATGCAATAGAAGAGTGAAGAGAGAGCGTGGAGGTCCGATGGTGAGAGAAAAAACTAATAAAATATTAAAATGTAAAGTTACTGTATCCATGTAAATATACACGGTTATTGTAGCTTTTTTACATATGAACAATATTATAGATCTGCTGATGTGGGTAATTTTTTAACAAAAATGTGTAAAACTCACCACTTTTTGTATTTTACATTGACGAGTAGGATTGCTCTAATAGTCTAACCCAATTTATGAGTCCACCTCACTCACTATTCACTAACTCTAATACTATAAGAATTACTTGAAGAATATTGGGACTGAAATCTTCACCCAGCTAATGACTCATGCTGCAACTATATATGTGGCCATGCTAGGTGACTTGTTTATTTCATAAACTTAAATCCATTCATAACTTTAAGATTCACTAAATTTGCTAGTGCAACCCCAATAAAGATTACAAATCAAAGCTATAAGAGTTCAAGAAGAAAATTTCAAGTCATAATTTTCTATGTTTGACATAAGTATCGATGACTCAAAATGTGAATTTAGATTGATTAACCTACGATGTTACCTTTTTTCAACAAAAAAAAAAAAAAAAAAAAAATTCAAGTGGTATCTCTTTTTCTTAAACATGAATAAGGCATTGGGTTCAAATATTTGAGAGGAAAGAAACTAATTCTTTGTATATATGATGTTAGAATATAGATTCCACTTATAACCCATGAGGAGTTCAAAACTTTAAGAGAAGCTTCTCCCTATTAATCTACCCCTATCTCCTATACACTGTATATATACACACAACACTCAGCAGATTATGTGAGTGACAAATTTATCAAATCTAGTGCAGTTGAATTTGGTATTAGAGCCTACCATTCTTATCATCTTATGGCTTCCATCTCTTCTTCTCCTTCATCTTCTTCCACTTTTCACCCAAGTGACACTTCTCAACAAATTTCCTATGTTCCTTACCTGTTTGGACAAATAATTAATTTATATATTGAACATATGGGGTTTAAGTGTTTAGAGGGAGTCTCACACTTATTATATTTCTCATAATTTACTACAAAGATTAATAAAAATCCTCTAATTATTTGAGATATTCTATTAAATTTGTAATTTACTAATATAATTAGCCAAAACTAATGCATTTAAAGTTTATATAATTCATCCATAGCACAGAATTGAAACTATAAATAACATTACACATATTATATTTATATACATTCAAAGGCCTTCAAAAAGAAAAGTTTATTTCATTAAAAAAAAACTATATATATATATATAAGTTTGAAATTGTAGTAGGTATTCAATTAAAAGTCTAAAACACGTTTCTCAAAACTAAAAAAACATGTCAAAGTAACATGAAAACAGGTGTGTGGCTGTGGAATTTTTTTAAAAATATAAAAGATCTCATCTCTATCTCATCCCTAAACAATAAGGCTCGTTTGGTAAGAGATTTCTAGTAATGTTGTTTGTATTTTTTAGAAATATGTGTGAGTGAAAAAGTGTGTAAAAATATGTGTAATGTTGTTTAAATACTGAAAACTGTTATTTAAACAACAGTGACAAACAAGCCCTAAGAAACACAAACATGTTGGATCTCTTCTCAACTTGTCTTTCTCCCTTCCTCTCTGTCTCTATTTCCTTTCTCTTTTTTTGAGAATCTCACCTCTCGGTCTCTCATACAACAAGTAGATCAGAGCTCACATCTCTTCCTCTTTCAACTTTCTTCCTAAGCAAACTAATCTATCAATGGTAGATCTAACATTTATCTAAGGTTTCAGATTTTAGTGACGATGAACGAGCCCAACCATCGGCCATTTTCAAGTGAAGATTTTTGTGGGAGGAACTGTGAGAACCATTCACGGTTCTGAGAACCGTGAGGTTCAACTTCGGTTCGAATGGTTTCCTGACTTTTTGGTATAGAACAGTTTTAGTGGTAAAGAATCGTGATGGTGAGGGGTTCGAGGTTAACTGGGTCAGACCGTATAGTTCATTCTGGGTCTGAAAACCTTGGCCAAAGGGGCCTTGTCCCCCACCCCCCCCCCCCCCAAATTTTTTGAAAAAAATTAAAGTATATGATCCTATATATGAGTTATAGAAAATTTAAAAACAAAATCAAAGTAAATAAGCTCTCCACTCCCCTCCCCTCCCCCCCCCCCCCCCCCCCCCCCCCCCCCCCCCCCCCCCCCCCCCCCCCCCCCCACCCCCCCCCCCTCCCCCCCCCCCCCCCCCCCCCCCCCCCCCCCCCCCCCCCCCCCCCCCCCCCCCCCCCCCCCCCCCCCCCCCCCCCCCCCCCCCCCCCCCCCCCCCCCCCCCCCCCC
>NW_027069798.1:445522-566429 GCF_002906115.3 Quercus suber | reverse complement strand
CAAAAAAAAAAAAAAAAAAAAAAACACGAGCTATTTGCAGGATACGTATATAGAATTAAAAACACAATTTAATAATTTTAACTTAAATAGTGAGCCATTCAAAGGGTGTGTATCAAAGTTTACAATAGCATTATAGCAAATATGTGACAAGATTAGCTGTAATTATAAATTTTGCATTATACAATATTGAACACATTTTGTTTATATCTTACATGTGAACTAAGAATTTTCAAATATATAATTAAAATAAAAAAAGAAAAACTAGTAGACAAAGAGAGAAAAAGAGGGCCAGGGGCAGGAAGGCAGGGCAGGCCAGCTCAAAATTGAGTAAGTAATACTAATGGCTACTTGTTACATGTGTTAAACACATCATTTTAATTTTTAAACAATATTAAAAGTACTTTTACACATTTTTTTCATCTATACATATTTTTTTTAAAAAATAAAAATTATTATTTAAACACGCATATTAATCGAGCCTAAATCTCAACACATTGGGAAATGACCAAGGATCAAAGTCCAAACTCTAGCTCACCGCACCTCATTTCAGCCCTGGGATATATATATATATATTTCGAAGCTGACAGAGCTGGAGAGAGAGAGTCGTCGCAGATATATGCAACATAATTCATACTACAACAGAGTAAGTTTCAACAGACCAATAATTCTCTCACTTTCTCTGTCTCTGTCTCTGTCTCTGTGATTGTTGTGTATTTCCCCCCGTCCTTCCTTTTTCTCCGGCCAACCAGACATCCATAGTTAAACTATCAATCAAACAAACAAACAGACAAAACTCTAGTCTGTTCCCACATCCCTCATTCATTCGGGTTTTGACTTTTTTCACAGACACAGAGAGACAGAGAGAGACAAAGCTGTATGTAACTCAGGTTCTCGAACATCAAGTTTGGACTTTTGTTAGATAAGGAGAGGGACAAGGCCTCAAAACGAAAAGGGTTTCTCGGCTTATGGTGTTTGGCGTGGAGGAAAAGGACTTTCCGGGAAATTGAGTGATAGAAAACAGAAAAAGAAAAAGACAAGGGGTAAATGCACAGAGGTGAGGTGAGTTCAAATTTTAGAAAGTGAGAGATACTAATACGATTTGATATTGGTTGGAAATTAAATGCAAAAACTGAGGTTTTAATGAGGGAGCCTTTTATTTTGTTGCTCTCTCTCTCTCTCTCTCTCTCTATATATGAAATAGTATTAATTGCAGAGAGAGAGAGAGACCTCTCCCCACCCCAGTTGACCTTTTTAGTTTTTAGAACTTTTCTAATTTATAAAAGAAAAAAAAAAAAAATACCCCCAGGTATATTTATTCTTTTCTTTTTGCTACTTAACAATAACACCCCCACCACCACCTCCACCATCACCACCACTCTTCTCTTTTTTGCTTTCTTTTGCTCTTTCTTCTTCAAATACTCGCCGGCTTTCCCTTTGATATTGATTCTCTTTTATTTCTATCTCTTATTCTTTTTTATTTTTCTCTACCAAACTTGTCTCTCTCTCTCTCTCTCTCTCTACCAACAAAAGAGAACTCTGTTGTTGTTTTTTCAGATTTTTTGAACTGTTGGATTTTTGGGTGCAGTGAGAGTTCGTGGATATTGTATTTTCTGAAAGTGAGAAACAGAAAGGGCTTGCTTACATGTCCCATATAGCTAGCGCTGGTCATAAAGGTATCACATTTACTTTATAAAACAACTTCTTTCTTCTATTTGTTTGATCTCTATCTTTTTTACTCTTTTGGGTCTCTGAGTTTGTTGGGATCCGATTCAGATCTCTGAAATTCTATAATTTTGGTTTTTTACAGTGAAACCCATCTGGGATTTTTCTCAGTTGGCCTTTTGGATTTCTATTCTTGGTGGTGTTTTTTTTTTTTTTTTTTTTTTTTTTTTTTTTTTTAATTGCAATGAATTAGATCTAGTCAGAGCTATCAGACAAAAAGACGGTGGGAATTTCGTAGAGCCTAGTGTCATACTCCTTTTCATAGATAATCCTTTATTATTAAAAAATAAGAATTGGGTTATGATTTTGCTGTTGAAAGTTTACAGAAGCTTTCTAAAAGTTTTTAACTTTTCCTTGTCTTTTAGTGTATTGAAAACGGGCTCTAGATTCCACACAATTAGCCGAAAGTTATTTATTTATTTTATTTTTGGTAAATTTTTTGAAAAGGAACAAAGTAAGTCAATAGTTTTTTTTTCCCCGTGCCATGGAATCATTTAATTGTTCTATTACTGTTAACACTTTTCTTGTTGCAATTTATTGGAAACGTGTTTGTTTTTGTGGAGAATATTTTTGTTACAGTTCATTGGATGCAGTACATTAGGTTCCTTATTCATCAATAAAACACAAAAATAACATTAAACCAATATTAATTGCGTGCCTAGTGTACTCACCCAAGGAACTGTACTATACCCATTTTTTAGCCAATCCAGAATCATCAATTAGCATTGCTTGCTCTTAATTTAATTTAATAATGTTTCAGTGTTATTTTTGTTGAAAACTTAGCAAGTTGCATCTGTCTTTTTGTGTTTAGTTATTATCATGGCTGCTCAGCTGAGAATTGGCTATTAATAGTCATATACTTTAATTATCATAAAAGCAATGATAGGAACCTGTGCTTTCTCTTTTTTGTTAAAGATTAGGTATAGTTTGGGGTGGGTGGTTATGTCCAACATCATGGAACTTTGCACTTCAATAATGTGATCGTAACAAGTTCTAGGAGCATGATGTTTTCATTGCTGTTCTGTTTCTGACCCTTGTTTTACATTCTTGGTTCTGTCCAGTTGTATCATTTGGATTTGCACTATTTTTTTCCAGTTTGTGAGACCATTAAATTTGTTTATTTAGAGTGTATGAAAATAATATTAGGTAATGCTTTTTTTTTCGTTGCAGAGAGCAATTGAGGTCTAATTGTTTCTCCTTTTGAACTTGAACATCTTATCGTTCAATTGATTTCTCTATTGTTAATTTTTTATGTATTTATTTATTTTTTAAAATAAGGTTATTTAATATACTTTCCTACATTGTCTTGTGTTTGATGAGCAGGATCACTTCAGTTTCTTGCACCTACCAGAATTGTTGTAAGCTTCTAATATCACACATAGTTACTCTGGAAATTTCTCTGCTCTCCCAGTTCATGTAAACCATGAAACTTGGTAAGAACAAAATATTCCTCTTCTTTGATTCTGTTCTTTTGTGTAACTCATGCATCTGGGATTTCCTTTTTTTCCCCTCTCATCCTTGCAGCTTGCAGCTCTTATATAAGTTTGTCTCCGCCTCATGGGTGGCTTGAACAAGTTTAATATGTGACATTATGATGTTGGATGGAATATTATAATAATAATAATAATAATAATAAACAACTTTAAATTTTGTAGAATAGGGCTTTATTTACTTATTTTAGAGTTTTTGGGAGTATTTTAATCAAGATTGGGTACTTATATGGTAAACTATGAATTAGGATCTGCTTAAGAATAACATTTTTGGTGAATTTTCCTATTTTTAGCCTAATTTTGTGCCTAACACGAATTTGGGTTTTCTAAGGGTCTCCTAGCCACCCTAAGACTTCTTGACTATAAATTAGTAGTAGACTAGTAATGCCTTCATAGAAGTTATTTCTTATTCATTTTTCTGGTGGATTCTGGATTTCTCTGATGAATAGAGTATTCACTTGGGAATTTGTGAATTCAAGGAACCTTGATAAATTATATTCTTAAATTTATCTCCTTTGATGAATAGAGTATTCACTTGGGAATTTGACTTCTCAGAGGTACTTGTATTTATTGAATTTAGCGGTGAATATTGCTTGACATGGCGATAAAGTTAAATATGTCATGTATAGTTGCTTTTGGTCATCCTTTTCTATTACTAATACCTCATATGTCAGAGGATGAGTGATTATAACTTATGGTTTGGCTGAGAACTTGTGGGCTTACTGTTCTATCTTAAGTTAATTGCGTCTTTAAATGTTCTATCAATTAAATTTTCAAGCTCTAAATTGTCACTGGATTTATTTTCTATGCACTCAAGTTCCTCAATATGATACAGGACCTGAATGCTGTGTGTATGACTATATTTATGTTCCTGGTTTCAGTATTCACTGGCATTCCACATATTAATGTACTTGCAGATAGTGAACCAGTGTTTTGCCATTCGACTCTTGGTCATAAGCCTGATTCTAAGCCTTTCGAATACAATGACAATGCTATACACGCTGCTATGAAGTCAGGAAACCTGATAATGAAGGAAAATCAAAAGAGGCTCTCATGTGACTTAAAGGGCACTCAGAGGGGTACTGGGGGATTACCATATGACTTAGATGACAGAGATGATTGGACTGCAACAAACTTTGACTGCTCCCTGAGCATGGATGATTTAAAAATTGAAAACCAAGATGAGGTCAGAGATTTTGTTGCATCACCTATTCATTCTTCCAGAGAAACAGGACCATTTGATAAGGACTCGGATGTTGTTATGGACAAAAGCATTATGGAATGTGAACTGCCAGAGTTGACAGTTTGCTACAAAGAGAGTACTTACCATGTTGTGAAAGACATCTGCATTGATGAAGGAATGCCTTCCCAGGAGAAGATCCTGTTTGAGAGTGGTACAGATGAGAAAACTCTTTGCATCTTTCTGCCTGCTGAGAAGGATAAAAACAAAGAACTGGTGAAAGAAAAAGAAGATATTGATACGGCCATTCCAGATGCGTTGAAGTTTTCAGCAGAAAATGATTCTAATAAGGATTCAGCTAATCAATGTGATCCCAAGGATTTGATGACAACAGGGGAAGACTCCACTGATACTATTGTGAATGATGTCTCCAAAGAGATGTTTTTGCCTGGAGGGAAGCTTCCAATTGTAGATATGGGCACATATACTTCCCACTACAAGTCTATGAATAATGATGAAGTTGAACAACAGCCCTTCCAGGTATTCATCTCTTAGCCAAAGTTTTTGTGTAATATGCCAAAACAACTGGTAATAATAGCTGATTTACACCTTTGTTAAGATCCACTATCTTGGAAGTGTTTATCATCTTATCATGGTAGTGGACAAAGCTTCATTTCAATGGAAAATTATTTCATTGACAGGGATTCTGGCACGCAACTACTTGCATGAGATTTGGGGCATAAAATAGGTCTCATTGTTGCATAATATTTCAATCCATACTATGAACCTTTTCTCTTAAAATAATAATAAAATCTTTTAATGATGTGAAGGTGGCAATCATTCAGTCTCCAACAATGACAACATAAATTGTTCATATTAGTGGTCATATCATGGGATAGACAGGCACTAGAAGTTGGAACTTACAGTTTGTTGTTGGGTGAAATATTGTTTACGCTTGAGAGAGGTTGGCATTTCAAAGTCCAATGCTGATTGTAATGGTTTAAATGCAGGTATCTGGTGAAGGAGCAATCTTGGAAAACCATGTTTTGATTTCTGCCGCAGAAGAATCAAACAATTGTAGCGAGGATTCAATATTGGCAAACTCAACTTTGGTTTCTGCTAGTGAAGAATCAAACAATAGCAGGGGATTCAGTGTTGGCAAGCACAACTTTGGTTTCTGCAGTGGAAGAATTAAACAATAGCAGTGGGGATCAAATGTTTGCAAGCCCTGATTTGGTCTCTTCAGCAGAAGAATCAAACAATGACAATGGGGATGCAATGTCATCAAGCCCTACTAGGGTTTCTGCAGCGGAAGAAACAAACGGTAGCAGTCTCTCCAATGAGTTATATTACAATAGTAAGGTTGAAAATGGAAGCATCACTTTTGATTTTGACTCCTTAGCACCTGCAGTTAGTGGAAGAAAGTTGAGTCTTGAAAATGGTGACAGTGGTCTTGGAACAAAAAAATGTCAGAGCTTGAAAATGGCATTTCTGATACTCAGACAGTTTCAAGGCAACTTCAATATGGTCAGGGAGATGTAAGTTTTTCCACGGCCAGTCAGGGAGAGGAAAGTTTCTCTGCAGTAGGTACTTTATCAAGTCTTATAAACTTCTCTGGGCCTGTCACTTATTCTGGCAGCGTTTCTCTTCGATCAGATAGCAGCACAACCAGCACTCGTTCCTTTGCCTTCCCCGTGTAATTTACTTTGAACTCCTTACCTCTGGTTATTTTTGTCTCTATATATCCAAATCCATAACACCTTGTATTTGCTTATCATGCCTACAGATTACCGTCTGAATGAATAGTAGTCCAGTTAGAATGGCAAAAGCTGACCGGAGGTGCTTCCGAAAGCATAAAGGTTGGAGGCAGGGCCTTCTTTGCTGTAGATTCTAAATGCTTCTTCTCTATCCATAGGTCTAGAATCTAATTTTATAGATCATTCAAAATTTACCCTTTTCTAATTTTATAAATATATACATCCTCTTTTCTGGCGTGGTGTGTATTGTGCAGTAGGTTCTAGTGTCATGCTTTGAGTTTGGCCCCATGCATGCCAACTGAGATGCAAGCAATGTCCTATATTTTTTCATTATCTGAATCTAATTTTTCTCTGACGTAGTTAGTGTAACAAATTAAACTTTAAGGTTTCAAATTGATGGAGTGCAATATAACTTTATCAGTTAGCCATAGACCAAGTCCTCCACGAAAAGTTTTCATCCGCATATTTCTGACCAATTTAAGGTGAATAGGGTACACTGTAACTATTGTTAGACATCCCTGCAGTAAAGTTCCTATCCATTGTTAAGAATTCAATATGAAGCAAAGTTCCCTAAATCTAAACTTTGGAATCAAGCAACTTTTATTTTTTTTTTTCCTGTCATTCTTTTGAACTAGCTCTTCAGAGTAGCAATTGATGTTTCCAAGGAATGGAACTACCTCTTAACAGCAGCTCTTACGCCCCGATTGGCATCCCTATCCTGTGTGATGGGTATTGTGCTGGGATTCAATCATCCACTCTTACCTAGTAAATGAAGCTCTATATGATAAGAAAGACATTTAAGGGTTAATTTTCTGCTTAATTCTTATTAATGCCTTCAACCTATATAAATGGTCAAGAATGAGATAACCATTAAAATCTAATCCTAAAAAATAAGAACAAATGCTTATCTAAATACAATTTGAGTCTAAAACAAAGATGAGTACGATTTGAAATAATGCAAATCCTAATATGCAGTTGGAGTATTATTTAAACTTCAACTAGCTCTAGGCTATGGAAAGTAGCTACTCGAAAGTTAATGCAAGAGCAATTGTACATATATTGTTCACAGAGATAGCGTCTCCAAATCGACCCTCATCTCTACCTATATGTCCATATGTTGGATGGAGGGAGAAGAGAAGAGAGACCCTCATCTCTACCCGTATGTATGGATGGAAGGAGAAGAGAAGAGAGTAAAGGGAAAAGAGAAGGAAAAGTAACTAGAATATTCTTAATTTTAGCACGTTCTGGCTACCTCCCCTAACCTTCTCTACTCTTCCTCTCCCTCTGTTAGAATTAAGGGAAGCCAAGGATGGGTTGCACCTAGTGCTGTCAAAAGTTCGAACCAAGAGTGGGAAACTTGAGTAGATTGATATTGTGTCCTTTTGTAAGTTGAATGTATTAGTATCATATTTCATAGTAGATATTCTCCCTTGCTCTCTAGTACTATGTGAGGATTGAAGAGACTATTTATGTGTAATTTTAGTCATAAATTTTTTAATGAATCATGTGACTTGTTAATAATATACACATAAATAATCTTATAAATCGCCACGTAATGGGTTAGAGGAGATGAATTTAAATTGGTTTGGAGGTAAATTTTGTCCACTTCAAAAAAAGAGTGAAGTATATAGAAAAATAAGTTAAGAAGGATCATAGCTACAAACTAGGTTAGACTTTTAAGTTCTTAGGACCTTTTGCTATAGAATGCCCCTAAAACCCCCAATCTGGCTATTAAATTTGTTATATATCCCTAAATAGTATTATCTTTTCAAAAAATGTAGTAATTTTATAAGAAAATCTAAAACATACACATAATTTTAACAATTATCTCACAAAAAAAGGAGACAAAAAAGGAAAAAATTAACAAAAATGAGACAAAAAAGGGTTTCAAATTTCCCTCTTCCTCAATCAAAAATAAATTTTAATTGCTTCCTTTTGTTTTAATCACGAAAGAAGATTGTATTGTTGTGCACACTTCTTCTTGATCCTCAAAAAACTGCACCACCATTGCTGTGTTTTTTCTTTCTTCTTTAGTTCTTTGCTTCATTTTGTTTTGTTTGGCTCATTTTTAGTGCTAAGTGGTAAAGGCGTTTACTCTCCAATTTCAAGAGGAACATGTGTGTGGTTAACAAACTCTTCTTTTATTCTTTATTCTTATTCTTTTATTAAATTATAGGGTAAATTTCACTAACTACCCTTGAGATTTGAGTTAATGCCAACCAAGTCCAAAACAATTCAAAACTAACCATTTTAGTCCTTAAGTCCAAACAAAGTATAACATTATTAACTCACCTCTCATCCCTCTCTCTAACTCTCTCTCTGTTATGTTTCTCTAACTTGGATTTAAACAATCTCTATATGAAGAACAAGAACTTTCTCAATAAACAAACAAGAAAAAAAAAAATGCTTGAATGAAACCAACAATCAAAACTCACTTTCATTGAATGAGGAGGAAAACACAACAAATTTAAACCCAAACCACAGAACATGCAATCGAGAATCAAGAACTGTGACAAAAAATCAGCCTCTTAACTCAAAATCCTAATTTGAAACCAAAACCCAATCAATCAAAACATCCTCTTAACCGATCCCCCAAATTCACAAACCTTAGCAAGAAAAAATATTTGCTCCTTTTTATGGCTTTGTGACTATCCACCACCAACCACCCCCATAGCAAATCCACCATTGCTAATCGAAACCTAACCACCCCTAACCCATACCATGACACTGCCACAAACAACACAAGAGAGAACCTAAACCCTCTAAAGCCTCTAAACTCTAAATCCTAATCCAAAACCAAAACCCAATCAATCAAAACATCCTTTTAAGAAAACCCCCAAATTCATAAGCCTTAGCAAGAAAAAAAACTTTGCTCCTTTATATGGCTTTGTGATTGTCCACCACCAACCACCCCCACAGAAAATCCACCACCACCGATCAAAACCTAACCATCCCTAATCTACACCACGACACTACCACAAACACCACGAGAGAGAAAACCCAAACCCTCTAATGCTGATCCATAACAAAATTCACGAATCACCACTTACCCACACCACGGCGTTGCTGCAAAAACCACGAGAGAGAGAAGGAAGAGACTCCAACACTGATTTACACCAAAGCCCACAAAACCACCACTTACTCACACCAAAACCCACGAACCACCACTTACCCACACCACCCTGCCGCCACAAAGACCACTAAAGAGAGAAGAGAGGGACGAGAGAGTAAGAGAGAAGAGAGTGGGATGAGAGAGTAAGAAAGGTTTGAGAGTGAGAGGGATTAGAGAGTCAAAAAGTGAAGATTGAAAATTGAGGAACAAGAGAGAAGAAAGGTATGAGAGAGAGAGAGACACTAAAATAAATAACGGTGTTAAAATAGTTTAAGTTTAAGGACTGAAATTGTTAGTTTTGAATGGTTTTGGACCTCGTTGACATTAACCCAAAATCCCAAACCTTAGGAGTAGTTAGTGAAATTTACCCTAAATTATATATATATTATCTAACATATAAATCGTTTATTGCTATTATCTTCATAAAAATAAGTAATATATCAATGTAATATCTTATTTGTTATTTGATTTTTATATGCTTTCATTGATTGTTATTTTAATTTTTGAAAATTTTTAACTTATTAGTAATTTTTAATCTTAATTTGTATATTTAATGGTTTATAATTCAATCTTAAAATCAAGGTTTGTGGACAAGGTAAACTTTATTGAGTTATAAGTTACAAATTATAAAGTACTTAACATTAACCTTAATTAATGCATTAAGGCATTATTAATTGAACCCAATAACATATATTGAGAAAAAAATATTAATCATTTTCTTTTTTATTCGATACAAATTCCTAACTTTGCCATTGCTACGAGCATGGATTGATCTCTCTTGATAAAGGACCACATTGTTAGCTAATGTTGAGTCCCTTCGGTGACATCCGATAAATTGGAGCTAATGTTGAAGAAAGTTCTCATAAAATCCAATCTTCCACTTGTAGGCAATAGGTGGTAGTTATTTTCAGCCGAAAAAATAAAGGTATGAGTGGTTATTTGTAGTAAATGACTACCATTACAAGTGTCATCTTTTACCAAATGTATCCTACATGGAATAAATGACTTTTAATTATTTAAATTCTTAATCATTTAATTCCAATCATAAGAGTACTCTCTTCATTTTCATCATTAAGGATGAAATTGAAAAGAGGTTTAACTACGATGATAGCAAAGTGAAAAGAAAGGTTTTATTGGTATTCAATTTTGAAGAATAAATAATTGAAAAGAGTGTCAATTGCCATTTTAATGACTCAAGTCACTCATTCACTCAACTCAATCCTATCAGATTGAATTGAATTGGGTTGAGTTGAGTTAGAGAATTAGGATTTTGGATTGGGTTTAGAAAGAACAAAACTCTCCAAACCCCACAAGGCCCAAAGCTGGAGCCCGCTAGTTCCATTAGAGTTGACTTATAATTTAGAGACTGGGGGGGTGAGACGAGACTCCTGAGCTAAAACGGCGCGTTTTTGCGTGATGGAGTGAAACAGAAACACCGAAACAGAAACAGAAACAGAAAGCGAAACCAACAAACACAAACAAACAGCAAAGACCCCTATTATCATCAACGTCTTTCTACTAATCAATCTTCACTGCCTAATCTTTATCTCTAACAAAACAAAGTGACACAAACAAGACAAACACAACACAAAGAATTTCAGATTTGAGATTTTGAGATTCAGAAAAATCAACAACAACAATGGAGGACATTTGGAAGAGAGCGAAAGGCTTGGCAGAAGAAGCGGCGAGGAGATCTCAGACTCTCACGAGTTCCGTCAACATTTCCGATTTGGTCACCGAAACCACCAAGAAATCCATGGAGCTTGCTGCCGAGGCTTCCAAGAAGGCCGATCAGATCAAATCCGCCGCGCTCGATCAGATTCAGATTCAGCAGATCAAGTCTCTCTCCCTCTCCGACATTATCCCCGCTCAGCTCTCTTCGCTCGCCAATTCTTCCGCCTCCTCCTCGTCCGCCTCCGCTTCCTACTCCGAATCGGAGCTCCGCGCTTTCGGCGTCACTGACGATCTGAGAGACTTCGTCAAGGGCCTCACTTCTACTACATTCCAGAACTTCCCAATCCAAGGTAAAATACTAATTCAACTCAATTGCTGTTTTCTGAATTCTGTGATTTGATGGAAAAAGGAACGCTTTTTGAAATTTGCAGAGGAAGCGGAGGCGTCTGACGTGACTACGACCACGGTGTCGAATGTGCGTAAAGATCTGACGGAGTGGCAGGAGAAGCACGCTACGATTGTTCTCACTACTGTTAAAGTTGGTTCATTTTTTATTTCTCTTCTATGCTTTTCTTTTTCCATGCGCAATCTCAATTTTGCATAAAATTCAATTCATATACCTTAGTTTTACTTTTTTTGTCTTATGACCGATTTCAGTTCCTGAAGCTTAAAGTAGTCAGTTTTTTAGTCCTTAACAACTTCAAATTGATTGCTTTTAGTTTCTAGCAAACTTAAAATGATTGCTTTTAGTCTTAATGTGTTTAGCATAGTGATAACAGATTAGTTTTTAGTTTAAAAGCGATCACTTTCAAATTGAGGGACCAAAATCTAAAATATATTTATCATGAATGTTGTTGTTCTGTGTTAAAACTTTATGCCTATATTTGGAAGGAGAGAAATCCGCAAACTAGTCTTTTTTTGAACTGTTGCTTGTTTTGATCAGGCTAATAAGCTGAGAAAATTCTGATTTTGTGACTGGAAGTTTTATATTATATCAGTGGTTAGGGAAAAAACTTGAGTTCACAAAAATGTTGCTCAAAGTTGAAGTTAAAATTGTTGATACTTCATTAATTCTGTTCTTTTTGTTTTCATTGCACTTTAAGTTTTTTACTTCTCCAAGTAAATGCAAAATGATATTGAAATAAATTTTGTGTTTTTTTGAATGGGTTTTAACAAATAAATTTGTATTGTCCTGGGATTTACTGGATTATATGTGTTAATAAGGTGATGCTATGTACTACAGAAGCAGAACATTCAATAATCTTTTTATCTTTTTTCACAGGAAATTTCAAGATTAAGATATGAATTATGCCCACGTGTTATGAAAGAAAGAAGATTCTGGAAAATATATTTCACACTTGTGAACAGTCATGTGGCTCCGTAAGTAGCAGTTTATTTGAGAGAAGCATTTTTGCTTTATTGATGGATTCCCACAAGATATTAAATTTATTTTTGATGCATTATTGGAAGTAGATACTAATTTATTGTTTCTCAAAATCTCCATTTTCTGGAGTGGTGAATCAAAGGAGGAATGGATTGTTCTCTCTTTGTATTTTGGTTTAACTTGGACTATTTAGAATTAATATCTTTTCTTACAATGGTTATAAACTTACTCTTAGGTTTGAGAAGCAATACATGGAGGAGCTGAAGCTCAAAGCAGCGGAGGACATAAAAGATGATAAAGTGAAACAAGCTTCTGAAGAAAATGAGAAAGCAGAAGGGGTGGAGAAGAGCTTGAAGGGTCAAACTTCCAACGCTTCAGCTGAGCAGGACTTGGATAAATTTCTTTTGGGAGATCTTGAAGACAGTGATGGGGGTGGAGGTATACTTCCTTGTTGACATGTGGTCATGTTCAACAGCCTCAATTGCAATTTAGAATTTCCCTTCATCTGTTTGTGACATGTTTTAGTGTTGCATTAATTACATTCTAGTCTTAGTATAAACTACAGCATAATTTTGCATGGAATCTAGATGTGCACACTAGCAGGTTTAGCATGCATTCCCATAGAGTTTACTAATATCAAAATATTTATGGTCTCCCATTTGATCATTTGCCCTTATTTTTTTATGGAAGTGATCTTTTGAAAGTGGTGTTCATTGTCCAATACAGAATTAGAATTGTGGAATATGAATGTCTTTCAGTCCATTGTTTTGCATATGTCATATAGAGAAACAATGTGGCAGCATAATAACAGGACAAATACCCTTAAATTTTCAAATACTTAATAAAATAGATGGATACATTTAAAATTTAATAAAAAATAATAAGCTTATTCAATTATTCTATTTTTATGGACTCTAGGCACTTACATATTACATATTGCTTACAATTCTAAGGTGTTTGGCTTCCCAATGAGGTCTGATTCAAATGGCACTTCTTTCACCTATAAGAATTGGGTGGAGGGTGGGGTCATGGTTAAAGACCCATTGGGTTAATGTGTAATTGATCAATAGAAAAAAGGGGGTACTAGTGCACAGGGCTCCTGCTTTTGTGGGGTCTAGGAGAGCCTAATTCCTGGACTCAAACCTTTGACACATTGCTTGGGCAGAGGGCACTTGCCATCGCACCAATGTCTTACCTCTATGTAATTTATCAAATTAATGTGGGAAAAAAGTACTAAGGTGTTAATGTATGGCTGGCTCTTTTGATCAATAGTCAATATTTTCTCAGTGAAGTTGTGGACAATTTGTGTACAAGATTTGCAATTTAGTGTCATTTAACTTTTGAATAATTTGGTGCATGTTATGTAAAACATCTCTGATGAAATAAAAATGTGGTGAATATTGAGTTATGAGTCTTATAACTTTTCTGTTCAGTTGGTTGATTATCTTACATGGTCTTTCAGATGATGGTGAGGAAAGCTTTGATGATGATTTTGACAAGATTGGCAATTCAGTAAGCTTTACTTATTGCTTGATTCACTTTTCTTTCATCACATTTTTAAAATCATTGACTTATGCTTCACCTTGATTTCACTTCTTTTGCATATTGAGGAAAAAGCATCCATCTTAATTTGACCAACAATCTTATAGATAAATGAATTTTAACTAATAGACATGGAACTAGAAGCCTGCATCAAATGATTGTTACCTTGAAAATTCTTTGAAATCTTATTGGCAATTACAGGATGTTGAAGATGAAGCACAAATGAAGAAAGCAGCAGCTGCAAGAGGTTAGAAGACTGCCAATTTGAGGGAAATATGAAGTAAAGGCAAAGACTTGCATCTGTAACTAATAGTAATGACCATTGAAGGGAAAACAGGATCAGTAGATGCTACATCTCAAACTTAATATTGTGATTTTCTTAGGAGGTGCAGTTACTTTGGTTGGCAAAACTGAATTAGATATCATCTGTGTTCTTTTATTTGTTTTAGTGCTATAAATAGTGGCAAGCTATGATGCCTGTTTTAGGTTGTTAGTGAACAAATTTGGGGAAGCTGGACCTTTAAATGCCTTGTATAGATGACTTTATTATGTTTATTCTTATATTACACGGTTCTTTTAATGCTAGAAAACCTACAAGTGCATACTGATTTATCCTAGCTTGACATATGGATTGCATAAAGATTTGCGAGAATATGCATAACAAAAAATGAAGCTTTAGGAGTATACTCATGTGCGGTAGAGGTTAGTATATGATATTGTAGGGGAGTCAAAGCCCACTTATACAAGCCTGAAGTGGTGTTCGTTTGTGCTGCATGAAGTTAAAATTAGTTTCTTTATAGACGAATGAAGGGACGGGAGAGTAGAGCCCCTCTCTATAGCGCCTCTCTATCTTTCACTGTCTCATTCATCGGGGTAGACAGAAGCTTTCTGTTTTGCGCTGTGTCTGTGAGAGAGAGAGAGAGAGAGAGAGTGACGTAGTCTCACACGAAGAAGGTGACATAAAGTGATTGAATATCCACAATCATATAGAGGTGACCTAGGCCATTTTTTGTGCGGTAGGTACGCTTTAGCTGTTATTAATACATACTTTTAACCCTTGATCATTTTGTAAAATAGGACAAAAAAACTTGGAAAGCACCAATGAAAGATCAAGACAAAATCTCGAAATTCACTGGGTGGATTGACAAGTCACCTGGAACTTGATCTAGATTAAAGCATTTACTTAGGTTAGGCATTTGTAATTTTATCCGAGTGCAAAAACATCGTACATCACGCGAACCGCAAGTTAGCCAAAATCTTCAAATTCTACCGTACCTCTGCAAATTGTAGCTCACAATTTTGTATTTTCAATTTGTTTTTACAGTAATGACATCCTTTATGAGTCCTATATTTCTTGTTCAAATTTCAAATTCCATCTTCCCCTTCCTTATTACCTATCTAAAAAAAAAAGAAAAAAAAAATCATTTTTCACTCCAATCTCTTTCCACCATGCGTTGCTGTAAGTGAAAGCCCAAACTCATTGATTCAATTGATATTCAAGCATATTGGGGATTTGTTGACGAAGATTAAAGATCGTAGTCAATATCCCTCAGATGTCAAACAATTGTATCAACCTAATAAAACTAAGGAATGAAACGCTATTGTTGCCAAGTGCTTCCACAATTGAATACACAATTATTGGTCAAGACCCTTGTATCTTAGTGATTTGTTGGTCTCCCTTATGATGATAATTAAGGTTTGAATCTCTCCTCCACCACTTTTTGTAACAATTATATAATAATAATAAAAAAAGAATACTCAATCACCATAAATATTAAATCACATATTGGGTTGTTGCAATGGATTGTTGTGATTTGGGCGATTAATAAGCTAAGTTATTGAGATTGTGGCAATGCAACAATTAGATGACCCATAAGAAATGCTTTTGGTTTTCCATTAATTATGGATGAGTTACTATAATGCAGATGATGTGCAATGATGTTCAAGATTGGCTCATGTTACCTTAATGGCACATGTAACAAATCAAACTCCTATTAAGAAAATGGCAGAACTTCGTTATGATTTTTTAAGTTTTTTAATTAAATCTAAACATATGGTTACATTGACTAATGCAATACAAACAGTGTTATCTTTTTCAATAACAATTGTCATCCAATAAAAAAAAATTAATTCAATAATGTATTTAAATTTAATTGATAAACTTAAAGTATAACATTAATTTTTTTTTTTTTTTTTGGGTATGAAAATTCTCCGCAAACACCTCCTATAGTTATGAGATGGCCACCTAAACAATTCTATGGTCCTAAATCAAAATTCATTTTTCAAAACATTGTATCAAAATAAATTAGTAGTGAAACACCCCAAAAAACCCAAAGCTCAGTTTGATGTACTGATTGCACAATGTTAAAATCCAACTTGAGTTCAAGAGTTCAAGTAGAACACCATTGGCATCCTCCCTCTTACCATATGCCTCAATGTACCATCGAGCTTCCAGCCTTAGCATTCTATGGTGCAATGGAACCTCCAATGCGTGACTAATTTGTTCTGCGATGCTTTTACTTACATCCCTTTTGAGGTCCTTGAGATGCATTCTTGTGAATGCCAGGGCCTCATCCAAGAGATTTTCTCCTTCAAAAGCAAGATACGAGGCTTCATATAGACTGAGCATTCCTTGAACATCCTTTCCGAGGAATTCCTTGTAATTGCCACTATCGTCCTTGAATCTGTTGAATACATCTGGATTCCATACAGACATTATCCAATAAGATTGTGAGGTTATGAGGTTGACACGAGATGAAAAATGCTATAAATATTACAAATTAATATGATAATAAATACTGGATTTTAACAATATAATAAATGTATGTTCCAATTTTTTTTATTTATTTAGGGATAATTACAGTAAACCCACCTGAGGTTAGGCTCGTTTTCACTTTGCCTACCCGTAGTTCAAAACTTAACACTTTGCCCACCTGAGGTGTCTTCCGTTAGGGATCTGTTACCCACCTCTCTCTTTGCCGTTAGAAAAACACATTTTTACGGAAAAACAAACATAACAAAGATCAAAAAGTTAGGGTTTTTTTTTTTTTATTGTTTGAGAATTTCTATGAGAACAAAACACAAATCAAGCTATTCTCTTGTCCAATGGCTTATTCAAACATGTATTAGTTTGAATATGTACTCTTAGCTGTTTCTTTGCTTGAAAAGCAATCTCATTTTTATCAAAACAGCACCCATATACTCAAAACCCACAAGCAAATAAGCAACACATGCACAGAGCTACCAAACAACTTCAGTGCTATCTTTGGTGAGATCTAAACAACTTCGGTGCTGGACTGTCCCACTCCGTCATGGAATCAACTGTGATGATGGTTGTGCTCTTCAACTTCGCAAGCTGAAGATGATCACGGTCATGATCATGATCTGGGTTGAGGAGCTGCAAGGAGAGCCGACCGTCGGATTCACCGAGTTGTGGGATCGTCAGATTCGGTTTCGCCAGGTTGATTATTCAAGTGTTTTGCTACTGTGACAATGGTTGTGCTCTTCATCTTCGCAAGCTGAAGATGATCACGATCACGATCATGATCTGGGTTGAGGAGCTGCAAGGAGAGCTGATCGTCGGATTTGCCGAGTTGTGGGGTTGTCGGATTCGGTTTCGTCAGGTTGATTATTCAAGTGTTTTGCTACTGTGACAATGGTCGTCGGATTCAGATTCAGGTGTTTGGCTACTATGGCTGGGATTTAGAGTGGGTTTGAAGTTGGAATTGGGGGTGGGTTTGTTACTGTGGTTGGAATTGGGGGTGGGTTTGAAGTTGGAAGGGTCCTTTCCTTTCCTGGGTTGATGGTGTTTGGTTGTGCGGAAAAGGACTGAGAATTAGGAGAGGCACAAGCAGCACCTAGGGTCGCCACCATGCCACCAAACCCATGGCTGATCTACCACAATCCAAACCCACGGCTGGATTTCTCATTACCTCATTCTTTGGTTGTTGATTGCATATCTCCATCTCACTCTCTTTTGTTAATAACGTTGCTGGTTGTTTTGAGATTGTTGGTCTTCTTGTAAAAATTGGTTCACAATTTTGATTTGTTATGAGATTGTTGATATTAATATAGATTAAAAGTGATTTCATTGAGCCTTTGATCCGTGTGTTGTTCATGTGTTTTGTTCTCATACAAGTTCTCAAGCAATAAAAAAAATCCTAACTTTTTGATCTTTGTTATGTTTGTTTTTTCCTAAAAATGTGTTTTTCTAACGGCAAAGGGAGAGGTGGGTAACAGATCCCTCACGGAAGGCACCTCAGTCTTTTTTTTTTTGATGAACTGTAATGTTAGAACTTGTTTTTTTAATGTTTTATGGGTTTTGATTTAATGCATTCAAAATAAACTTTTAACAAATTATATATATATATATATATATAATTTGGGTGTGATGAGATGGGTACCTGTGGGACCCGCTAGATGGGTAAGAACAAAACCCACCTTGAAAAGGAAGTGGAGATTGAAAAGGAAGTGGAGGAGGGGCGGGAAATAGGAAATCCGCCCTTTACCTCCCTCGTTGTCATTTCTACTTGGTTAGAGCATCCGCATTTGGGCTTCTAAATGCCAAATGTTAAGAACATTTGGCATTTAAGCCCCAAAACCCATCAGCAATGGAAGGCTATATCCAAATGCTAAAAAAATATGAGATTTTGCTACAGTACCATCTCAAATGTAAGATGGTACTCTAGCAAGATGGTATTAAAAAAAAAAAATTTAATTAACTTTACCGGTAAATTTCTCACTCTCCCTCATTTTATCTCTTTCTCTTCTCTCTCTTTCTTCTCTCTTTCTCATCCCCTCTCTCTCTCTCGCCGAATCACCAAGCTGGATCGGAGCTCACGCCGGATCCGTTCTGATGGGTTCCGTTCCGATGGCGAGGTGGCTTCCGATGGCGAGGTGGGTTCTGATGGATTGTTGATGGGTTTCGATGGCGAGATGGGTTCCGATGGCGAGGTGGGTTCCACGGAGATCCGTTCTGTTCCGATGGCGAGGTGGGTTCCGATGGCGAGGTGGTTGATGGGTTCCGATGGCGAGGTGGGTTCCGATGGATTGTTGATGGTTCCGATGGCAAGATGGGTTCCGATGGCGAGGTGGGTTCCGATGGAGATCGGCATGGATTGTTGATGGTGGGTTTTTCTTCAAATTTTGTTTTTGTGATTGTTGATCGGTATGGATTGTTGGGATTGTTGTTGTGATTTGCTGGGGTGGCTGGGTTTGTTCACGGTGATTTGTTGTTGTGATTTTCTCTGTTTTTTTTTTTTTTGTTGGTGTTGANTGTTTTTTTTTTTTTTTTGGTGTTGACGGTAGTTTCTGGGTTGCCGGTGGTGGTGGTGGCAGCGGTGGTGGTGTGCAGCGGTGGTGGTGATTGTGGTTCCTGACCAGAAGGAAAGAGAGAGAAATAATAAATAATGTATAAATAATGTGTTGTAATGTATAATAGTAATTGTGAGAAATATTATTTTATTTTGTAAAAATATTATTTTAATGAGTAGGATTGGGATATAAAAGTTGGGATGTTGGAGAATTGTAAAATTGTATTGTATAATTGAAAAAGTGATTTTTTGAAGTGGTAAAATAAAATAGGATTTAGAACCCGGCTGCGGATGCTATTACAATTCTATTCAAAAGTAGGCTTTAAAAAACAAATGACTTTTAATCTTAGTAATTGAATAAGAAATTAAAAAGATAAAAAAGTAAAAAATTAAATAAAGCTTACAAGGTTGTAAAATTTTGTGAGGGATTTCCAATAGGGAAGATAGGGTACTACAACTGGTCTCCTCTCCCTTGATTAAACTTTTTCATAATAATTTTTTAATATCACCTTTTCTTTTATTAGAACCTCTCAATGTTATTATTTATTTCTTTTTCAATAGAACACTCCTATTTTTTGAACACAATAAAACACTTTTTCCTTCTCAAAAAAAGAAAAAAGAAAAAAAAACATTTTTAGTTCTTGATCCTCTAGGTGAAGTTAGAAGCGAAACACACTGGCTCTTGCCTAGTTCCTGCAAGTCCCTTCCAGTCGATACTCCATACTCCGTACTCCATAATCTCCAACCTCCAAGCTCTATGGCTCTTGCCTCCCTCCTAAATCCCAAGTGCTCAATCAAACAGCTCTCTGTTTTCTTAATGCCCCACATATCTTCCTCCCTATTCTCCTCCCTCTGCAGAGGTAGAGAGCATCCATCCTTCTCGCCACCCCAACAAACCCCTCCAATTCCAAAGAAAGTCCCATTCACTGTCTCTGCTCATGGAAGGACGTGGCAAGATCCTTACCATTGGATGTCCAACACCAACGATCCTGATCTCTCTCACTATCTCACCCAAGAGAACTCATACGCTGAAGCTTTCATGGCTGACACCCACCACCTCCAACGCACACTTTTTTCCGAGATGAAAGGCCGAATGCCCACTTCCATTTCCACTCCTCCTGAGCGCTGGGGACCCTGGTTTGTTCATTTCTCACCAACCCCATTTCCACTTTTCACCAAAGTTTTCACCTTTATGAATTTTTAATTGGTCAAAATACATTCTTGCTCCCTAAACTTTAAACTTTTTCCCGTAATCACTTTTAGTCCCTTGACAAACTTAAAAGTGATTTCTTTTAATCTTGAGTTTTTAGTCCCTAAACAAATTTAAATTGAGCCCTTTTTAGTCTCTAATGTTTCTAACATAGTAATGACCTGTCAGTTTTGTAGTTTGGCCACATCTTAGGTACCAACAATGTATTTAAGCCATTTTAATAGCTTGCATTGGTTTTTATTATAAAGTTTGGTTCCCATTGATGGTTATATACAAGTATTCTTGTTATTGGTAGGGATGCTATTTGATTTTTCTGTGCTATGGTGTGAATTTGATTATTTTGTATTAGTGCTTCTAGGTGTAAAAAATGAGAGCATTGTCTAATATGTTTGGACTTGGATTCCATGTAAGTGCCACAAGGGGAATGCAGTGAGTGATGAGGATGTTAATGTCTTAGACTCATATCATCTTTGATATTGTGCTTGTTCATTAATTGGTTCTGCTTTAATCGGGTGCCAATTCTTTAAAATTTATAATTTTGTTTTATAACCTCTTGAGCAGGTTGTATTACCAATACATTCCAGAGGGGAAGGAATACCCAGTTCTGTGTAGGAGGTTAGATACTGAGAAGAGTGGTTGGCTTAATACTTTCCTTCATTATGCAAGAGGAGGATTTGGAGGGGAGGAACCTTTGCTAGACTGGAATAAAATTGCAGAACAATATGGCAAGTATTTTTTTTTCTTTGTTCTTTATGTGAGAATAAGATTAATATATTTTTTCTCATAAATACTTGGCAAAGTGGCTTCCTTTTCACATAGACTTATTTTTTGTAGCCTAACTAGAAAGCTATTCTAAAACTTAGATACGTCTTTCCATTGGTTAATGCTACACAGCCTAGTTCATTTTTTCTATTTAGTATTCATGCTGAGCTAGAAGATGTAATTGATTTTTGTTTCCAAATTCTTAGATTTTAAAGCAAAGAATGAAGAAAAGTGCATCATTAAATTTTAATACATCCATTACTCCATGTTAATATACCTCATGGAATTGAATCATGAAAGTCATACCTTGGACCATTAGCTATGCTTTTATGGCACATATGTTTTTTCAATATTGACCTAAAAAAAAATGAAGATTCAAGTATACATTGTGTTTGGTTTTTCCTTCCCTTTTTATTTCGTTAAGCTAACATTGTTATATTGGTTCTCAACGTTGCAGGTTATGTGCATGTGGGTACATGTCGAATTTCACCAGACCACAATTTTCTTGCTTACACGCTTGATATTACTGGCAGTGAACGATTCATGCTTCAAATTAAGGACCTTAGAAGTGGATGCGTTGTTTCAAACATACAAGTTGATGGGGTTGTTAGCTTGGCATGGGCTCAAGACAGCAATACTCTGTTTTATACAATAGCAGATGATAATCAACGACCTTACAGGCAAGGTGACTATACTGAATCTTTTTTTTCCTGGGGGTCAATATACTTTCTCACCCATGTTTTATATATATATTTTTTTGCAGGGTACTCTGTACAAAATTAGGATGTCCCGACATGGATGATGTCCCAGTGTTTACGGAAAGTGATTCCAGCTTTTGTGTGGACATTACAAGCACAAAAGATGGCAAGTTCATAACTGTGAATTCAAATTCAAGGACTTCATCCGAGGAAGGAACTTACATATATAAATGTTTTCCACTTTCGAGCATTTATATTGAGCCTATTCTCATACAGTGAGACTTACCTTTTGTTGTGTTTATGACAGGTTTATGTAATTGATGCTGCCAATCCATTAGGTGGCTTGCTCCAAATTCATGAGCGTGTTTGTGGCATACAGTATTTTTTGGAACATCACTATGGTTTCTTCTATATTCTTACAAATGCTCCTTTGAGTGAGAACAAGGAGTGTTCTGGTGGAAACTATTACCTGGCTAAATGCCCAGTTGAAGATATACAGTCAGCTAATTGGCAGGTGAAGTTTTGGTGACCATCCTATGTATATTTTCTAATGGCTAAATTAAATTTTAAACCTCCTAGTTACTTGTAGGGAAAAAAAGAAACCACATAGTTTTTGAAGTGATTTTAAATTAAACTGTACACTTCCAAAAGTTTTAAATTGAACAATACACTTTTAAAAGCATTTCAATTCAAACACATTATGTGTGAAGCCATCAAAGGAAAATGCTTAAACCAAATGACCCCACGTGGCTTAGAGTAAAATAATATTCATATATAATAGATGCATGTTTTGAAATAACTACATGACATTCCTTTGTTTAAGCATTTTCCATTAACACCATTGTAAATAAGTTTATGGTTTGAATTGAAATATTTTGAAAGTTTTAAGGTTTATTTGAAACTTCTAAAAGTGTGGGGTTTAATTTGAATGTTTATTTATCATCTATCCATTTTCTCATCTTTCACATGTATCCATTTTCCTTTTAGAATGTCATCCTTCCAGGTGGAGATATGAGCTTACAAGATATGGACATTTATAACGGACATCTGGTGCTTTCTGTCAATAAGAAGGGGTTTCCTATGTTGTGTTCTGTCAATTTGCCTATTAACTTTAATTATAAGGTATTAATATTTCTGCTTCATTACCCTGTTCTTCTCATATTTTCATTGGTAGGGCATAATGTTTTATTTATTTATTTAATTTACTTATCAAAAAGAGTTACACTTTACTATAAAAATATGAAAAGAACGGAGTAATAATATTCTATTTTTGCCTTTTATACTTTATAATGTTGAAGGTTATCATGTTACAATGAAGGTCTCCCAAGATAAGAGAGAAAGAAATGATAAATTTGAAAGTAGAAAAATATAAAGAATAGATTTCTGGATTTTCTCATCCATAGACATTGAGGAATCTATATCATGTTCCTAATTTTATTAAAAAGTACTGTAACAAGCCATGTGATAAAATGGCTTAGCCTATTCTTCTATAAACAGCAGATTTGTGGAGCAGAACTGCACATGCAAATGATGGATTTTATGTTCATGTAGATGTATAAAAAGGAGGCCATCAAAGAATATGCAATGAATGAAAACAAGTGCAACATATGGATGTATATATTTGCTTTTGACCACTCTTTCTACTTAAAAAAAAAAGTGTGTTTATATGCAAATATGATCAGATATAATTTATTTAGTCATTTTTCTTTTGATAAGTCAATTTATTTAGTCATATAAGGGACCCTGGATCATTAAACATCAGGTTTACAAATGCTTGACTTTCATCTCTCTGAGATGTTTTTAAGTCCAGTTCAGATTATGTTATGGTTGATTATATTTATACACATGATCTACTCACAGAAAAGAATATATATATATATATATATCAAATGCTCCTTACGTGTGCAAATGTGTTTTTAATTAATGTTCTATTCATCTTGAGTTGTTTTGCAGCATCAAGTGGAGGTTGACGATCTTAATCCATGGTATTTTCCTCTGCCTTCAAATCTATGTACTGTTGTTCCAGGTTCAAACCATGACTTCATGAGCTCAGTATACCGTGTGGTGCTTTCATCACCAGTGGTATGACTTCTAATCAGCATAATACATTATGTTTCTCTCTCTCTCTCTCTCTCTCTCTCTCTCTCTCTCTCTCACGTGCTTGCGCTTTTTCTTGCTCTCCCTTTTTCTAGTAATCTATCATATGGAAACTTAGAAGAGTTTCTGTGGCTCTTTGATGTGGTGTCTTGCCGTTAAGATGACATATTTAACAATCCCCTGCACAACTTCTCTAAACTTGTGTTTTATCTGGATTTAGTTATGCTCTTTCATCTAGCTCTGTACTACATCATTTTCTTTCTGTCTAATTGTCTATCTAGTCACATTTTTCTATTCTCTAGATTTGAATACTAGCAATTGAAGATCTTTTTGTTATCACCACTATTCTGGTCTCACTAGTCGACATAGTCATCTCCTTCAGTTTTCCTTTCTTATCTGTTCTTAGCCTGTTTAAAGTATTTGTTTTGGCAATCAGGCAAATATCTCTGCTAAATTGGGACTTCTGTGTTCAAGAGACTTAAACCAAACTTATTCCAGTCTAGGTTTATTCTTAATCAACATTCTCATATCTAAACATACTCTTTCGAGTTATGTTTTGAAATATTTGACAGAAAGAGAGCTAAAAATAATCTTCAGCTGTTGTGGAATGGTTAGAAATCCCCCTTTACTATTTATAAGTGCATTTAAATTGCAGTTTAAATTTTTGAAAAATAAAAGCAGTGGATTTTGATTGGTGAAACTATCAAAGTTCGATAGTCCTGACATATTCTCAAGTTAACTTAAAATGAATTTTGTCGACTTCATAGGAATCCAATTGAATTTGTTATGTTAATTCTACTATTGTCAGATACTTTTGAATTAGGTACACTCCTTGATTTTGATCTAAAATTCTTATCCTTTATTTTTGAATGCACAGATGCCTGATGTGATTGTTGACTACAACATGTCGAGACAGAAATACTCGATTGTGCAGCAAGAGGAAGTGAGGGGTGTTTCTGGTAATAGAACAAGCTTACCAGCATATGAGGCAGATACATTTAGCTTGCAAAATGAGAAAGAAAATGTCCTGGATTTTGAATCAGAGAGATGGAAGGACTTTTCGAGTGCGTATTGTTTTGAAAGGAAGGAAGTTGTTTCCTATGATGGTGTCAGGATTCCCTTGACCATCTTGTATGCCCAAAAATCCTGGCAGAAAGGTCACTCTCCTGGAGTTTTACATGGCTATGGGGCATACGGTGAAGTTCTAGAAAAAAACTGGTGTTCAAACCGCCTGAGTTTACTTGATCGTGGTTGGGTGGTGGCGTTTGCTGATGTGAGGTTGGTTCCCCACATTACGTTTATTTCTATTTTCTTTGATCACTGTGGCACTGATTTTTAAGTGTGCATTAACCAACATTAACTCTATGCATGCATTGTTTCTCAAAAAAAAAAAAAAAAAAAACTCTATGCATGAAATCAAAACAATCAGATTGCTAGTGTTTTCAAAGTTGCTCATAACTACTTTTGGAATTTGTTATGAATTATCAACCTCAAAGGCTAGAAGAGGGCTGGTTGATAATTTTGAACTTGCATATTAAAGAAGTTTTTGCCTGCTTGCATCTGATATTATGTAAACTTGTCTTGTATATATGAACAAAAAAAATGTCATGATATGATATAAGTTATTACAAGCTCTAGTCGATCTGATATGTTGAATTGTCTTCACCATTGTTTTTTTTTTTTTTTTTTTTTTTTTTTAAAAAAAAAAAAAAAAAAAAAAAGAACTCTATGCATGAAATCAAAACAATCAGATTGCTAGTGTTTTCAAAGTTGCTCATAACTACTTTTGGAATTTGTTATGAATTACCAACCTCAAAGGCTAGAAGAGGGCTGGTTGATAATTTTGAACTTGCATATTAAAGAAGTTTTTGCCTGCTTGCATCTGATATTATGTAAACTTGTCTTGTATATATGAACAAAAAAAATGTCATGATATGATATAAGTTATTACAAGCTCTAGTCGATCTGATATGTTGAATTGTCTTCACCATTGTTTTTTTTTTTAATTTTATTTTTTAATTTTTTAATTGTTTGTATTTTTGAGATTGAGCATATATTTATATTTACTACCAATACTGAGCTCAAGTGTATACTTGAAATTGCGCTTAAGATGCCACTTGATAGTTACCTTCTTGGCTGAAGTAAGATGTCTGTTGCATTGCTGCTGATGCTTTAGATGTTTTATATGACACATGAAGTTATGTGTGGGCAGGGGTGGTGGCGGCGGTGATTCTTCGTGGCATAAGTCTGGCAGTGGGCTGTACAAACAGAATTCTGTATATGACTTTGTAGCATGTGCGGACTACTTGGTTAATGAGGGCTATGTTCATAGAGATCGAGTTGGTGCCATTGGATTTAGTGCTGGAAGTCTAGTTGTGGGGGCAGCTATCAATATGTACCCAGATCTATTTCGTGCTGCCATTTTGAAGGTTCGCCCTTAAAGCAAAATGTTTTACCATCCAGTTGTCAATGTTTTGATCTAGTGAAGTAGATTGTTGTTATATGTAGATTTTACTATCAAGATTCTCATGTTCTAGGATTTATAAGGAGATGGAAACAAAGATAGAATTCCAATGTTTAGAAATAATTTGTGTTTGATAAACCATGTTTTGGTTGAACTAGTATATACATACTTTGAAGTTTATAATGATATCCTTTGTGCTTTTTTATTACTTAATGTGAATGTAAATTATTAGTTTTTATTATTGTTAAATTTTTGGCACTGATGTTTGTGTAATTTTTGTATCAGGTTCCATTTCTGGATGTATGCAACACATTGTTGGATCCTAGTTTGCCTCTCACCATACTAGATTATGAAGAATTTGGGAATCCTCAGATACACTCCCAATTCAAGTCTATTTTGAGTTATTCTCCTTATGATAACGTTACTTGTGATGCCTGTTATCCATCAATGCTTGCTACAGCATCTTTTAATGACTCAAGGCAAATTTATGTCTTCTGCTTTTCATTGTCATATTTACATACATTGAATTTTGTTGTTTTAGTATATAGACATACATATATAGGTTATAGTCATAAACTTATATGGGTAGCCTTAATTTTCATTGTCAGGGTTGGAGTTTGGGAAGCTGCAAAATGGGTGGCGAAAGTGCGAGATGGTACATGTTTTGAATGTTCTCGTGCGGTCATTCTGAAGGCAAATATGACTGGAGGACATTTTGGTGAAGGTGGCCGCTATGGTCAATGTGAGGAAATGGCTTATGATTATGCTTTTCTGATGAAAGTTTTAGGGATGTGGAACAACAAATAAATAAAATAAGCTTGCTGTGGAAAAGCTGTCTCAAATCATTGGAAGAATTTTTTTGAGCCCAAGTAAAGACCGACCTTTCTTGGCTCAATAATTGCTAGGATCTACTCTTTCTTGTTTTGCAAAGGCTTCCTATAAGCATGCTGAACCACAGAGCCTGCAGGCAAAATGAAAGACAAAAGTAAATGTTTTTTTGGCATAATTCTTAATTTGCATCTTTGTTTTAAAGGCTGTCTCCTGAAATGTCTCTTTTTGTATTATGCATGGATTTACTTTTCTCTGTACAGAATGGGAAGTAGTCAAGGAGGCGAGAGATCCACAAACTCTTTGTTTGCAATAACAGAGTTCTATGAATTTAGGAACTTCTGGTTTGAGAGATTCACAAGCTTCTCCTGATAAAGATATAAGAGTCTTTTTAACCAACTGTGGCCAATCATTTCTTCTCTTGTGGTTCAGATGGCTTCAAACTCACAATTTCAAGGACAACGGAGAGATTCCTAAGTGGTGGATTTCTTATGGTCCAGTTTCTTCTCATAAACAGAATGGTGATAAATACTAATCGTCATGCTAATACTCAGTTAATTTTGTTACTAGGATATTGCTAGCCTGTAAGTGATTCAATTGTGGCGCTTTCTGGCCTGAGATGTATGTAATGTTAATTTAGGTTTGACATCTTGACTAAACACATGTTTGAGTCCATTCTCACGCTTTACCCTGTGATAAACATTGTTTGGATTTTGAGCTCTGTTATTTTTCCATATTTATTACAATTAGGTCGGTGTTGTTGGTGGCGGTTGCAGTAGTTATGATAGGCATAATTTTCCTTGTTCTCTTGGCAGTAACAGTAATGTATACTTTGTTTTCTGAATTTTCCAATCACAGCGCTCTTACTATCAAAGATAATAATTTGATTCATGACATGATTTGACTGCAACCAATTAAAATACAATGCCAGTGTGGTTTCATCAAACCTAATACTGAGATTATGGAATAATTTGATTGGAGCTGGTCACTCTTGCAACATAGATAGATGAGGACTCATTTGGAAATAACTTACTTAGCTTTTTGCTAAAAGTATTGTATTATCTAGCTTTTTACTAAAAGTATTGTAAATAAAAAGTAAAAGTCAAATAAAATATATAGATGACTCACGTGGAATATGCAAATAATAAGAAAAATAAGCAAAAGTTAAACAAAATAAGTAAGTAATTCATGTGAGATTTGCAAATAGTGGGAAAAATAAGTAATTAGTTGGTTTATAAGTAAATGAGTTTCAGTTATTTCAACTGGTAAAATCTAATAAAGAGCTATCATTAAAAACAGCTGTTGAAACTCTCTAAAAAAAAAAAGTTGGCTTATAAGTATGTCTCAAACAAGTACTCAATGTCATTCATGTAAACATTATTGTTGCCAAAAGAGGACTAATGCTACCAAGGAACCAGCGACAGCCACACAAAAATGTGAAAGGGACCAATTCTCTTTTTCTCTCACGTGAAGGGTGCCGTGGATGAAACTGATTATGATCTTTGGACTTCGCCAAGTGCTCCTTTTACATGCCTATTGCAAAATTTAAGGGTAAGGATTTTGAATTTATTGAAAAACAACGAGTTTTACCACAACAATTAGATCATAATCTCAAATCTTATGGGGTTGGTTATGGATTCTCGTAAGACCAATCGGCCGGTTCATTTACATATTGAATACAATATCAGACTATTTGACCCTTTATTTTACTTTTTGGTGATGAACAATGCACTGGTATAAAAAAGATGCATTGAGTCATGGACCTTATTGTTTGAATTTTCACCATGCAACAATGTGACAGAGGGACTTTGATTTATAGAGCATCCATCACGCAGTGTACTTCACGTAATCAATGTTTCAAAAATGTGGTACCGATCGCAATTTTTGTTCAATGCACTATAACAACCTTATTAATGTTTACTACTATATTGATTTCAATCTTAAATTGTGGTACATGAATATGGATAGTTACACGACTTCAAGTAATAGTTGTGTCAACCCATCTATTTGCTGTTACTATAAATTAAAAAAGCAGTTTTTATTAGTCGGTTGAGACAAATTGTTGATGAAATTGCTAGCCTTTTTTTTTTTTTGGAGAAAGAAAGTGATGTATTTTATTAATAAAATTCAACTACATCTAATTGTAAAATCGAACCAGCATGAGATGAGACATCTTCCATCCATACTTGAAAATTTGGTATGCATAATGCATTTTTAGCTAGACTATGAGCAACCCATTGTCGTTTCTCTTAATGTGAGAATACAACAATCCTTCTCTACGAACATTTGAAAACCTAATACAATGAAATAAACTTGCAAAACATTTAACATCACGACTAAATAAACCAAAGGATTCCAAAGATTGCGAATCTGCATTCAAAGCGTTCATTGCAATCTCTGAAACTCCCTCTGTGGTGACATCTTTCAAACTCAGATTAGTATCAAACTGTAAAGCCTTCGATATAGCCAAAGTTTCAAGCTCTATGACAGTTAGGGGGAGAGGGATGATTCCGACCATGTGTGCCAAGCCTTTTCCTTGGCATTCTCGGATGATCACTCCAATCCCTGCCCTATCTTCTTCTCGAAACATTGTATCGAAATAATTTGTGCCCGAACCCTCCACAATTACATCAATAGTCAATCTCCAAAACATCACTAACCCACCTCCCATATCCAAAACAACATCCACAGAATTTTGTTCCCGGAAAACCGCATCATCAGAGTTCACCTTTAGGATCATCCATGACAACAACTCTTAGAAATCCATGAAAGCTGCTTCCACAATAGAATCGCTGTTAATCAAAGACTTAGTCGTACTGAGGATGTGCTCTAGCCTTGCTTCGTCTACCCATGTTTCGACTATGAACATGGCAGATGGATCTTTTGCCCGTAATATTTCACCAGGCTCTCTCTCTGTCCATGGGTTCCCAAGCCCATGGCAGATCATTACTAATAGAATCATTGCATCTAGCGGGGCTGTGGTACAGCCTTCACCAATATCTGTGATTGAGAGACATCCTTCTTGGAAACTTGCCTGGTCCGCCACCAAGGTTGACGCATGATACGCTTCCATGACCTAATGTTTTTTGGCTGTTCCCCACTGATCTCCACCATTGATGGACTTAATTTTTTTTTTTTTTATCCAAATTAATTGTCATGTGGTGCTCATGTGTTGAGGCGGCTAGGGTTGTCTCCAAAGTAATTGATTTTCTCTCCATTACTACTGTTTCTATGAGATATGCATTCATTATAGGATTGTATTCAAAACTCTGGAGTTAGGCACTTTATCCGTTACCATATCTGATCCTTCAAGAGTTGGGCTGGCATCGTCAATTGTGTGATTAATCACGCCAGCTGCTGCGTGTAATTCCGAATCATTGCTCCCTGAATTTGGCATAACTACTTCCTTATTTTTCGGGGTGGATTGAGTGCTAATCTGACTCTTTAGAGTAACACTTTCCTTCCCCATTCTTCGTTGAACATTAAAGTGTGTAACGGTCTCCTTATTCAAACTTGTCTCTAGCACTTCCCCAACCTAAACGGATACCACCACTAGAGGCACCGTGGCTGAATTTGCTCCCACCGTGATCTGGGCATCCTCCTCCCCTTACTTTCTCCATTGAGATTTCCAACTCACTTTCTCAAAAAAACCCGAAACATGAATAACATTTTTACCAGCAGTTTTGAATGTAGGAGCGCACAGATATGGATCGAACTGCTGTTGCTCTATCGACAGTGTACCATTGCTCTCCATCCTAGCCATCTCCTTGTCTCTCCACGGCGGCTCAGATAAGCGTTTTTAAAAAAAAACCCTAGTTGCGTATCTGAAAGCCATTTGTGGGACACCGTATCTACTTGAAAGTTCTAGCCATTACTTCCATGCTCAAGAATCGTGAAGAGAGAAACGCTGTTGCTATTATTATCTCTCTAGACCGCTGATCACTCTGAAGAAAAAAACCAGTATCTTCCATTTCGGATAGGTTCAAATTCCCCTATATTCTTGTAAGGTCCACCATAATCCAGACAGATAATTGAAGACTAAAGCAAACCAAACAAGAAAAATGTTTCCCTATAACCCAAAAAAAACAAAACCACAAGCTCGAGAGACAAACATGTTGTCTCAAGAGAACAAAACTCTTCTTCATCAAGAAGGGACAAACGAACTTCTACTACCTAAGAGAGGAGAGATAACCAACTTTCTTAGAGATAGAGAGACTTTGATCTTTTTTATTGATTCTGAATTTCAATATTAATTAAATTGCTAGCCAGTTAATAATAATTTTTGACAATCATATTGAAAATTTGAATTGATGATCTTGACCATTATTTTATACATTTCTTTTTTTTTAATCAATTATTTATTTATTTATTAATTGGAGTAAGCAATTGCAAAAGTTATAACAAAGAACATATTTTCTTGGTGCAGTTTCGTGCTTTATTCAATATTATAGACTAATTAATTGGACCAAACCCGGGGGTAAAAACCAAGGACAAAAGAAAGTGATTGGACCATATTTAATTCCCTTTTCTCTGTTACATTCAAACATAGTGTACACAATCTCCATTTTATAGACTAATTGCAACAAGGTTGTTTGTTGTAATAAGTTATGACATTTTTCACAAAACCTTTGAAGCAATAAGCTATTGTCACAAAGTTATTTGTTGTAATAAAGAAATTATTGCATCAACTTGTTCATTGCAATATTTAGGATTTATTGCAACAAGAATTTTTTGTTGTATAAACTTATTGCCTCGGAGTTTATCACAACGGTTTGCAATACTTTTTTGTCGTTGCAATAATACCTTATTGCAACGGTTTTGTAGTTATTGCAACATTTTTTCTATTGTAATAGACATTTTTTCTTGTAGTGTATAAAAATAATTTTAAAAAAGTATTATATATAGAAATTATTGCATAAACTTGTCCTTTGCAATATTTAGGATTTATTGCAACAAGATTTTTTTGTTGTATAAACTTATTGCCTCGAAGTTTATTACAACGGTTTGCAATAACCTTTTTGTTGTTGCAATAATACCTTATTGCAACGACCTTATAGTTATTGCAATGATTTTTTCCATTATAATAGACATTTTTTCTTGTAGTGTATAAAAATAATTTTAAAAAAGTATTATATATATGTGTGTGTGTGTGTGTGTGTATATTACAGATTGAAATTGAAACAACACTGTTTCAGTAAATTTTTTTTTTGGTTGTGGTTTTAGTAAGTTGTTTTAAAAGAAAAAGAAAAAAGAAAGAAGACAATGCCTAGGTTTAGGTATAAATACCCTCTTTAGTCTTTACTCTCTCAACACTCACTCTCACTCTCAAGCCTCACTCTCACTCTCACCTTTCAAGCCTCACTAGCTGCCCTCTCACTCACAACACTTAGAACTCTCTCTCTCTCTCTCTCCCCCTCATCTCTCACTCTCGTTTCTCACTCTTACTCTCTGCTCTCTCTAAGCTGTTAGCTTTCAAAATCCCATTGGTAAGTCAGTTTCTCTCTCTCTAAGCTACTCTTTCTAAGTTGTTTGCTCCACCCCCAAAAATGCGGCTATAAGCACTAAAAACGTGGCTATAGACATGTTTTTATAACCACATGTTTAAAACGCGGCTTCTTTTGCCTACTTTAAGCCACATTTTTTGAAAATGCGGCTTTATCCCGTCTATAGTCGCGTTTTTACAAACAAGGCTTAAAAAAAGGAGGCCTAAGACCCGCGTGTTTTTTAGTGAATACTTTGATTTTTTTTTTTTTAGAAAATTGAATACTTTGACCTTGATCTACTAATTGCAAGTTGCAACAACAACCATCACGTCACTTTGGAAGTAGAATAAGGAAAATCATGTGGTTTTTTTTTTTTTGGGATTGAGAGGGACAAAGCAGTGGAGTGATGGATTTCTTTAGAGGTAGTGGGTTGGTGGTGGTATTTGGCCATTACTTGATGGAATCAGCACTTTTGATAGTTGTGGCCAATGAAGGCTGGTGGTGGCGGCAGTGGGAATACCATAGTTGCTTTTTTCATTTTTCAGGTTTTATGAAAAAAACTTATAAAATATATGTATAAATAATTATATATTTTAATAATTATTACAACAAAATAAGTACTAATTTGTTAGTGACTTGAAGTATTGTTAAAAATAATATCAATGATTAAAAAATGTTAGAAGTATTTTTGTCATTTGAAAAATCTTTGAATACTTATTTGTACACTTTTTTAGAGTATCTTTGTTCTTCTTCGTCATTGTTCTTTATTAAAATCTTTAGACATAGTATTGTAAAAATTGGCCACTTTTAAGAGAGAGAACTATTCGAAGAATAATAACCTTTAATTTGTTCTAATTATAAAACCTATCATAATTTTTGCTTCTGTACATTGCATGATTTTATACATAAATTCATATAATACAAAATTTATTTGAGAAACAAAAAGAAAATGAATAGTTTGAATTGTAAGAGAGACATTACATGTAAATGAAAAAAAAAAAATTGCAGAGCTCTACATATAGATTACACACCTTTCTTAGGATGCTTGGAATCTTTTATGACAACCTTGGAAAACAAAATCAAGAAAAAAATTAAACCGAGTTTAAAAAAAAAAATTGAACCATATAGATTGTAAAATTGCATATGAGTCTATGACCATTTAATACCAGGCTTTAAAATAATTTTTTTCTATAAAGAGCTACATTTCCACTTTGATTTTACTACTTTAGTCAAATAAGTTCCATAATTGTAAGGAAAAAAAAAACCTATTTTATAATGATGGTCCTAAATTTTGCAATTTAAAACCAAAAATATAAAAAATTAATGAAGAATTTGTTGGGTATAGAAAATTATACTAATAATTAGCAAAAAAAAAAAAATATATATATATTAATTAATGTTGCAAACGGAAACATAATTCTATGCACACTTTACATAAATAAATGCTGATATTCAAAATAAAAATAAAAAGTAAAAAGGGAACAACATGAATAAATCATACTTGACAAAATTTATTTAATTTTGTTTGATAAATTATATAAAATAAATCCTATTAACTTAGTTTTAGGGCATTTAAATGATCTAGAAAAATAATGAAGCATATACTTTTGAGCCTAATCACATCTAGCAAAATAATAAAGCATTCAAAATATTGAAAGCAATTTAAGTTCATATATGCTTGCATGAGATATGTACCATGTCCATAGTAACAATGGAAGCCTCATCTTTGAGATGAAGAATCAATTAATTAATGCTAATAAAAAATATAAAAAAAGAAAAAAGAAAAAAGAGAGAGAAAGAGAACGTGGTTGATATATATATATATATATATATTATATAAATGATGCAAAAATTCATATCTAGTTAAACATCTAGATGATGAAATTAAGAGATTTATGTGAGAAGAGCTATATTATATATATATATTTTTTTTTTATGAATTTTTGCATCATTTATATAAAAAAATCAAAAAATATGATATATATGATGCAAAAATTCATAAATAATAAATAAAAATAATGCTATATTTTTTAATTCATTTCTTGTTATATATAATATATGATATGATTTTAGGTTATTGAAATTAGGAAAGACATAAACTTTGCATTTAATTAAATAGGTGGACATGTGACATGTTATTATTTGTGAAGTATAGAGTGGAGTAGTAAAAGTAAAATTGGAGATTTTGCTCCTTAAATAGTAGTATAGATAACGTCCGTAGAGAGACTTCTATTTCCATTATGATGCATAATTGAGAGACCCTTTCAAGACTTTCTAACTAATATATATGCATTTATGCATTTATGTGACTACATGCATGCAATTCAGATTTTTGTTCAAATTAATATTATAAACTTCATTTGTTTTTGGCAAACAGAAACTACCAACAATAAATCAACTTGATTTGTTGATGCAGAACCAATCTTCAACAATTGAAGATGAAGTTCAGAGTCTTAAGGATAATATTAGGTGAGTTTCACTTTCCTTGTTTCTAAATTCAAATGGAAAGTGAATAATTAAAAAAATATTTTTTTATTTTATTTTTTCTTTTATTTCTTGTTCATATGAATTTACTTCTGCTAATCTCAAATCATTACAAAGACTCAAAGAGTGTAATGTAGTTTTTTTCTTAATTTGCAGGAATTTAGGAGTAGCAAGGTTAAGCCGTTTAACTTTGCTTGAATTGAAAAAATTAGAGAGTATCTTTGTAGAAGGACTCTCTAAGTTAGAGCAGCAATGGCAAAAAAAAAAAAAAAAAAAAAAAAAAAGTGATATGGAAGGAAAAAAATTTAAAAAAAAAAATGCTAAAATGAATTTTATGACATAACATGCTAATATATATATATATATATGTATGTATGTATGTATGTATGTATGTATAACGTAATAATATCTGATTTTCTAATTTTTTCAGGACCAACAGCTTGAAGTATTGGAGGAATATGTTGAGTTGGCACGAAATAGGGTGCTAGCTTTGGAGGAGTAGCACAAATCACTAAAAAATCAGGAGGTATATTATTATTATGTATTTACTTGATGAAATAACTTAATAAACTAAATGCACATTGTGGGATTTAAATAATTTTTCATTTTTGTGTTGACTCTTATGCTTGGAAGAGTATGCTTAGTGCGTATTGGGCAAGAGAATCTTGATTTCTTGCAGAAGATGATTGATTTGAATTGACATCACACAAATATGATCACAAACACTTGTTCCAAAATGTATATATACATACATATATATGTGTGTGTGTATTATCACATTTACATCAAATTTTGTGTCAGTAACATGACTTAGGCCACACGCATGCAAAAACATTTCAATTTATAAAGTTCTTTCTGCACTTCAACTTATAGCCATGGCCCATGCTGCTGTAAAGACATTGTTGGCGTTAGGAGAGAAAGAAATGGAAAAAGCGGACGCAGAACGTAATAGCAAGAGGAAGCAGTAAGCTTACTACATTTTATTTCCTCTTGATGGTCAGTTTTGACAGAAAAGTGAAGGATGTAGTTCTAACTTTAAATTCTTCGTTGTGTTTATGCAGGTAAACCGTACAACCAACAATAGTATCCTATGTTTATGCAATATATATATATATATTTTGGTAAACAGTTTATGTTGCAATATTGAACTTCTGTTGCTATTAGATATGGATATGTGTTTAATTATTAAGAGTATGATATGGATCTTATGCTTATGTAGCATTAAACTTCTCTTGCTATAAGATATGGATATGCTATTATTAAGAGTATAATATGAATGACTAGATTAATGCTAAGCTGGTTATGTTAGTATAATATAGTATAAATTGTATAATGTGCTTGGCATCTAAAGGTGGTTATGTTTCGATCTTATCTATTTTATGTTTATGTTATCTAATATTCACGTACTGAAAATATTCAGCTATTTCTCAACATTTTGGAGCTATGCTAGAGTGTAGCTCTAGCTAGGCGGCTGTCTTTGCTTTTCTCATTTTTCCATTTTTCTAGTTAGCTTTAGGCTTGTTTGGATAAACTATTTTAAAAAGTGCTTTTTTAAAACACGCATTTTAAAATAACAATTTTGAAAACTACAAATAAGTGTTTGGGTAACATTAATTAAAAAAAAAAAAAAACTATTTTGGATGTAAATTACCGAAAAGGATTTTACCGTATAAATAATGTTATAGTCACAAATTATTAATGCTATAATTTGTAATTTTGCAAAAAATTTTGTATATCTAATATTACTCTTATTGTATTGTTAAAAATTTCTGGCCATTTTTTATTTGATCAACAGTTTTTTAAATGAAAAATATGTTAGGATCGTTAACAATTTCATTTATAATAATAATAATAATAATAACTATTATTTTGGGTAAAAATAACTATATTGTTATGTTCTTTTGCCATCTTCTAAGATATATAGGGTCTGTTTGGATAGCACTTATTGTTGCTGAAAGTTGCTAAAAACTGATTGTTGCTAAAAACACTATAGCAAAATAATTTTTAAATATATAAATAGTACCGTAGGACCCATTTTTAATATTTTTAATGTGTGAACAGTGCATGAACAGAGCGTGAACAGTGCACGCACAGTACATGCACAGTAAATTTTGTCTCAAAAATCAAAAAAGCCGGTCAAAAAAAAAAAAAATACACAAAACGCAACTTTACTTTGAGTAAGAAAAATTGCTATCCAAACGCAGACATAATATTAGTTTTTTAATTAATAGGGTAATGGCAACAAGTACACTTTCACTTATTTAAAAAAAAACTTTTTATAAAAAGGTAGATATTTATTAAAAAAATGAAATTACAAGTGAAAATATATAAATGGCTCTTTTGTAGACAAGCTAGTATGTACTAGTCTACAACAAATAACAAATAAAAAATGCCCTACCCCTCATGATGATTTTTGTTTTTTTTGGGCGCTAAACCTATTGATTCAGTCTTTGTTGTATACTTAACTACTGTGTACAACAGTGGTAGTGTATTTTTCAGGGTTTGATAACTTAGGTCAAGAGCTGGTGTAGCTCCCTTTCACGCTAGCCAATTAGGAAACGCCATGTCAGCCATCAAACTTAAATTTAATACACCTATTACACCCAATTACAACCCACATAAAACCTCCATCTTAATTTCCTGTTCTTTCTCTTCAAAGGATAACGAAACCTTTAGCAAAGGATATTGAAACCTGCAACAATAATTCAGTTAAAAAGACCAATCAGAATCACATCCATTTGACACTAAGGAATTTAAGATAGTATTTAAGATAAATAATTTATAAATTTCAGCAATTATAAAGAGAATCATATACAATTCACATTAGAAAATACCTATATATTAATTTCCCATGAGATTGTTTTTTGAGAAAACTTCCCATCAGATTTAGAATGACATGAAAAACACAAACAAAAATCAATGAGCTTGTGATAAATCACTAACTTTTAAAATTTCAAAAGCAAACAAAAGAAACCCATACAGAGGGGAAACCCCACGTACCAAAACAACAATAAATTAGCAAACCACCCCATGCCTATTTTTATAATAACTTTAAAGTTTCTAATAGACATTTTTACAAAACATCTTGTGTGCAGTCCAAAAATTAACGTTAAAATTAAAATTTAAAGTAATGAATTGTTGTAATATTGTAACCAGTGGTGGTGAAGCACCGCCAACAATGGTGGAGTTGGTGCAAGCATAAGCTCTGCCCATAACTAGATTTGGGCTAGAGAGAATGAGAAATCAAAGAGAACCTTAAGATAGGAGAAGGCCTCAACGGCAAGCACTGCCGGTAGTGGTGGTGTGGGACTCAGTATCATAGAGATTCAACCATGGGTGTCTCACATAAAGGTACGGTGGAAGAGAGATTTTGAAATTTGGTGAAGGTGAAGTTGAAGAGAAAGAACAGGAAAGAGAGAGGTTTTATGGTGTGTAATAGGTGTATTAAATTTAAGTTAAATGGCTGACGTGACATTTCCTAATTGGCTGGCCCCCGGACCTAAGTTATTCTCAAATAGAAAAAAAAGAAGAAAAGAGAGGAGGTCTCACTCTCAATCATTTAAATAAGAAAAATAATTATTAATGAAGCATGCATATTAAATATTAATTCCACAAGAAAAAGAAACCAAAACAACGTGGCTAACAAGTGGACAAATAGAATCCCATCTTTCCTTCTTTAAAAACCAAACATTCTCGCATTCTTCTTGCATTCTCTTCTAGCCCTAAAAACCAGCTTTCCTTCTATATCCCGGAAACCTGGTCAGACAGTCCACCTTAAACACCTTTTTTTTTATATTATTTTTTATATCTCAAAATTATTAAAACCAATATTATTGCACTTCTTTAAATAATTTTAGAAGGCTTTAGTACTTCATATAGAATTTTCGATTAGCTTATATATATATATATAATAGAGAAGAAAAGAAGGAACCAAGTATATTAATTAGAGATGGATTACAACAAGAACGGTTTTGAGGATTCCGAGAAGGAGAAGGAGAAGGAGAAGCCATATGGTAAAATAAATTTGAGGTATATGGGTGTAGTCAAAGCTGAAATACTGAAGGGTATGATCATTCGAGGGATCAAAGCTGAAAAGTTGAAGAGTTTGATCAAAGAGGGTATGAAAGCTGAAAAGTTGAAGGGTACTATGATGGTTGCTAGGTCTAGCTTGGCATGGTTGAAGCTGTGGGCAATTCGAGCCATGGCCATGATGTTGCTGTGGGCTATTGCAATGCAGTTGAGAGCTATAGCTGGAATGTTGAGCCCAAGGGTGTTCAACACTCGGCTTGCATACTCTCTTCCACCAGAAAGTAATTTCTATGCTTTATTTGATTTGTGATTAATTTGCAAATACCAAAATTAGGGACCTAACTATCATTATCAAGTAGTTTTGGACGTTCTTTTTTCAACTTTAAGCCCTTTATTTTTATTTTTATTTTTTTATTGAAGTTTCCATCTGTTTGAGTGTGTATATATATATATATATATACCCATACTCATATTCAGAAAACATTGCAAAAAATTATGAGTGATTGCTTTAATTTTTCTTTAAATGTGATCAATTTCTAGATTTTAAAGGTTCTAAAATAAGCATAATATAAAAATATTTTTAAAATACTAGGGTTTTTTTTACCATGGGAGTTTCTACGCAAGAATTACATATAGGGGCAGTCTAAAATACTGAAGAGTCAATCAGTACTTTTACATAGTTTTTAGTTTTGACATGGTTTTATTTCACCTAAGCATGAGTGGTGTTTCAACTACTCAAGTGGATTAATCAAAAAAAAAAATTCAAATGGAACCCATTCTAACATAAAATAATCCTACCTCTCAATTTCATTTGATATTTCACGATTTGTATTTTATTTCGTATATCTAACAATTAATGTAATATTAAATTATTTTAAATGACATGAAGTTAAATAATATTTTAATTTAAATTATGAAATGAATTTTTTTTTTCCTGCATATATACAAGTGACTATTTTTATGGGTAGGATGTCATACGGTTTTTGCATGCATGGAAAGCACAATTAGCTACATGTTTTTCAGATTGAATTATATATACATCATCTTTTTTTGGACATCTTATATATGGTGTTATAGGTGAATCATGCTCATGTTTAGATATTACATACCTCTAGCTAGGCCTATTAATTTGTAGTTACATCCTTTCATTTTATTGTTACGTCTTTATTCAAAGGTAGCGGCAATACATCTTAAACGGTGTCATCTGTTGTCAGGAGTTTATGATAACAATGGGTATCTGATGGTTTCATGCAATGGAGGATTGAATCAGATGCGAGCTGGAGTGAGTAAATATTATTAATTCCTTTTGGCACTGATCCATCTATTACATGTTGCCCCAAATAAAGCTTCTCATGCTTACTGTTGTTCTTCACAGATTTGTGACATGGTTGCCATTGCAAGATACATGAATGTCACGCTTATAGTTCCAGAACTGGATAACACCTCCTTTTGGAATGACTACAGGTAAGTGAAACAAATTTTAGTCTCTTATCAAGCTTTGAATTTTGGATCCATGAAATAATGGAGTTATTCTTTCCATTAATTTAGTTTTTAACAAAATTTGATTACTTGATATGGCAAGCAGTCAATTCCCAGATATATTTGATGTGGATTATTTCATCACATCTTTGAGAGATGAAGTTCGGATATTGAGAGAGCTGCCTCCTGCCCAAAAGAAGAAAGTGGAAGAAGAATCCCTCTTTTCCATGCCACCCATTAGTTGGTCTAACATGACATATTATTATACTACGGTTGGTTTCTTATTTGTCACCTCACATCTTATGATTGAACACCTTCTCATCAAGGAAATTGCCAAAATTACTATCAATGTTTTTTTTAAATAACATGAAAATAAAATGGATTTGTGACACATCAATAACATAATAAATAAATTTCTTTTTTTATTTTTTATTTTTTTAATGTTGTATTTAAAAGTTAACACGTTTGTTTATAAATCTTATATAATAAAATTTGTAATTTCTTAACATGACTCTTACATCCAAGGCTGGGACTCATATATGCTGTAAAGACTAATTTTATTATATATGTGTGTGTTTGCATACAGATCCTTCAACGCATAAAAACGTACGAAGTGGTGCATTTCCAAAAAACTGATGCTAGGCTTGCTAATAATGGGATTCCTGAAGAGGTTCAAAAACTACGCTGTCGAGTAAATTATGAGGCTTTAAAGTTTTCTCCCAAAATTGAGGAAGTGGCCAAGAAGATTGTTAGTATTCTGAGGGAAAGAGGGCCTTTCTTAGTTCTTCATCTCAGATATGAAATGGATATGGTAGCCTTCTCAGGTTGTATAGAAGGTTGCAATGAAGAAGAGATTGAAGAGACCACCAAAATGAGGTGAGACGAATCTATCTTCAATCTTCTAGCTGGCCTATATGATAGCACTTTTTGATATCTATGTCTCATTCATGTACTAAAGGGATAAATTTTTTGTGTGTAAATAGATATGCTTATCCTTGGTGGAAAGAAAAAGAAATTGATTCAGTAAAGAAAAGGCAAGCTGGTCTATGCCCTCTGACTCCTGAGGAAACTACACTGGCATTGCGGGCATTGGATATTGATCGTAGTATTCAAGTGTACATAGCTGCTGGACAAATATACAAGGGAGAAAGGAGATTGGCAACTCTCAGAGAAGCTTTTCCAAATGTTGTTAGTATCTTGAACCTTGAATAAAAACTTCATAGTTATAGTGTGTATGGTTTAGGGTTTTGAACAACTTTAAGCCAAAAATTAGTGTTTAACAACCTACCCAAAAAAAAAAAAACATTTTAAAGTTGTCATTTGGAGATAAAAAAAAAAAAAGCCTTAGAATCCACTACTCATACTTTATAATTTCAGAACTTCAATATATGGATGCTCCATGTATGGCATGATAGGTTTACATACGTCCTTTTTATCTTTTTTATTTTATTTTATTTTATTTTATTTTTTATTTTTTTATATGTGAAACAGGTGAGGAAGGAGACATTACTGGACCCATCGGACCTTAGGCCCTTCCAAAACCATTCAAACCAGATGGCAGCAATAGATTACTATGTTGCAATAGAAAGTGATATATTTGTCCCAACATATGGAGGAAACATGGCAAAAGTTGTTGAAGGCCATAGAAGGTATATATATCCACCTATTATTTACTCATCCCAATACATCATTTCTTCGTTTCCCATTTGAATCAATCAAATCTACGTTATTTCAACTATATATATTTTGACATTATTCATCTCATACTACACATTTATATATGCTAATTCTTTTTCCTTTTTCTTTTCTTCAGATACTTAGGATTCAAGAAAACAATCCTTCTAGATAGAGAGGTTCTTGTGGAACTGATAGATCAGTACAACAATGGAACACTGAGCTGGGATGAATTCTCTGTATCAGTGAAGGCAGCTCATGCAGATCGCATGGGGAATCCAATTAGAAGATCCGAGGTTCCGGGTAAACCCAAGGAAGAGGATTACTTCTATACAAATCCACAGGAATGTTTGTCAACAATTGATGAACCATGAAGTGTGCATGATGATACTCCTGGCGATTTGTGGATCATTATCAATTATCATGATCTACATCCGGTTCTTCTTTCAAGTTTAATAAAGAGCCCTCTCTGACATTTAGCCCCAAAAAAGTGCTCTTTCTTACAAGATTGGAAAAGAAAATGTTTCTTTTTGTTTTTCATGGTGTTGGCTGGTGAGATTTGAAAATACGGTTGTCAAATCTAATTTGTGTAGAGTACCCTGCAAATGCTTATACATAAATTATGCAAGAACATTCAATTTAATTAAACAAGTTATTTTTGAATATTGGTCCTTATTCCTTCTATTGTTGCATTCAATTATGGTGGAGTATTTAAAAATGGTTTAAGTACAAGATCTTGAATGTGGATGTTGCAAGAAACCGGAAAAAGTTCATTGGCCGGTCCAAGATCCAATTTTGTCATCCTTTTTAATAAACATTTTTGCAATCAGCCCAAGACAACCTAGTAGAAATTAATGGCTATCTTATGGCTCTAGCATTACTTATATGGAATACCTGCTTTTCAACTATGGAATCAAAATTCAATACACTGCACGAGAGAAGGAAGATGTATCTTTTTTAACTGGGGTCTCGAGTCATGCATATAACAATCCAATGAATGGATGCTATATATATGTGTGTGTGTCAATGTATTCTTCTGTCAAAGTTGCGGCCACCAATATACTATATGGAATATTATATGAGTGACTTGATATGATTGGGGAAGAAAGCATTCTTATGCCCATAATTTTTATTTATTTATTTTAATTAAGCCTTCTTCAGGCCTTATAACCTTAAGAGTGTAAATTTTTGGTGTTGGTTTGGTGCAACCTTACGATTATGAAACATTACATAGGTACATAAGCCTCTGCCTCGGTTTTGTAAGTTTTTAGTAGATATTTGAAAAAAGAAAAAAAGAAAAACCATACTAAAATAATATTGATATGTTGGAAAAATTATTTCATATCAATATTAATATGATTCTTCTTTTTCATTATATAATGAGTTATATTCATATGTACTGGATATATACATTTTCCCTCTCATATTGTATGAGTTTCAAATAACTATAAAATTCACATATTATAAAAGAGATGATGCATACATCTAGTACAAAAGATTATTATTGGTAACCATCAAAACTCTAACTTTGATGATGTCTCTAGGGCTAGTTAATATTTCATAGTGTGTGAGTTTCACATGGTTATGGAATCCACATGTTGCTGCATAATTTTTGTCCCCTGTGCCTCAGTGGCCAAATAGGGCATTAGAGAAACAAGATATGGCCTAAAGGGGTTGGGTCATGTTCATCCATTGAATTGACCTCAAGGCTCAATGTATAATTAGCCAAAAGAGAGCTCTCTCGCTCTAGAAAAAATAAGAGCTGTGATCTAATTAATTAGGGGCTAGATCTTGCTCGTCCGCTAACTTGGGCTGATGTGTAATGAGACAAAGAAGAGTTATTCCGACTATAAAGAAGAAAAATGAGACCAGTGGCCCAAGGGGTCTAGTCTTACTCATCCACTAGCATAGACTTTAACGTGTAATCAGCCAGAGAAGAGAAAAGAAGAGTCCTTCATCCATAAAGAAGAAAAATGAGACCTATGGCTTGGTCTTGCTTGTCCACTTACTAAGGTTTCAATGTCTGATGTGTAATCACTAATCAGCTATACAAGAGCCTTGAACATTTAGTTTTTTGAATGAGCAATGTTTAATCTTTTTTATTTTTTATTTTTTTATACAAGATAGAATTTCTACTCTAGCGTAATCTAAATGTATATGTGTATGAAGTTTTCTCCTGGAGACTTAAATTCCGACCCTTGCCCTCCACACTCAACAAGCATTTATACTTGTGGAGTGACCAATGCACTAAGGGTGCACGGTGGTTCAATATTTAATCTTTGGAAAAAGATAATTTGGAGATTAAAATGAATGACCTTTATTTCATAAGACATGATATTATCAACTAATTGAATTTATCTTTGTTGTGTGGTTGCTGCTAATGGCAGAACTGATTGAATTTATCTAATTCTTATTTATAAATGAATTGGTTTCACAAACTCATAAATCCGATTTGAAGTGAGCCATAATCTTAATTTTGATGTATGCATATTCATATTTTATGATTTATATGATTCAACTGTTCAAATATAAGCATATACATGCAGGACATCTACCGCTAAGGCTAATAAACTGAATGTTTATGGAGATCCAAAAGAGATTATCATAGAATACTAGCTAGCTAGCTAGACATCATTAGGTTCTTCGTTACTTTAAAATATAGAGTAATGAACTGATGAGAATAAATAGCCTTTTTTTTTAATGGAAAATGCTAATGAATGTTTTAAGGTAATGACTAATAATTTATTTAAAAAAAGTTTTTACGGAAAAAGAAAAAAAATTAATATTTTGACAATTTTTTCTATTTTCTATAAAAGTGATGTTAAAATTTTTTAAAAATTGATTGTTAACCAATGCCGACACTTGTTAACATGACTCTTCTTTTATTTATTTATGGTGTGGAAGTGGTAGGGATTACACTTGAATCCAAATAATATGAGGACAGTCACAGTATCACGTGATAATAAGAGTCGCAATTTTGTTTAAAATTTTGATAACAACTCACAATTTTGTTAAGTGCATTAAAGCAACCTTTATTAATTACTACTATTATTTTCTTGTAATCAATTTCGAAATTATTGAAGCAAATAAATATTGATGGTTACGTGGTCCCATATCTCTGTATCCATTGATATATAGGTCAGGCCGTGCATTTACTCTATTACTATTAAATGTAATTAATTGGCTTCTTAACTTCAGTCTCTCTCGGCTGATACCTTTCTATTCTTTTTTGGTTTTTGTTTTTGTTTTGTTTTTTTGTTTTATTATTATTAGAAAAATGCTAACGAGTGCCCTTAGGGCACTCATTAATAATCCATTTAGAAAAAAATTAGGGAGAATGGAAAAAAAAAATTTTAAAATTTTGACAGTTTTTTTCATTTCCTATAAAAATGGTATCAAAACTTTTCTAAAATTAATTATTAACAAGTGCCCTATGGGCACTTGTTAGCATGACTCTTATTATTATTATTATTATGATTATTTATTATTAGTTTATATCATTCTATTCTAATTGCTCAATGTTAATTAGCTTTTAAGTAAGAGGATTGAGACTTGAGACACATCATTCATCAAAGTCCACATTTCATACGTAGCTGATGAAATTTTATGTCTCCTAAAAATCATATTAAATTAATGATTTTGACATTTTTTTTAATACATAATATCTCATTACATATACATTGGTATTCTATCATAAATATATTACATCTGCTTTAAAAAACTGGACATATCAAGTAGTAATCAACTTTATTCCCAAAACGACCATCTTCATTATTGTCCAACTCCTAATTTATTCCACCATTCAAATGATTCATAACTATAATTTTCTGAAATTTTACGTAGGGTAATGAAATAAACTCAATTGTATGCATTCGGTCACTCTCAACCTAATGAAAAGCAGAAACGTGGCTAAAAACTAGCTACATTTGTGTGTATCGGTATGATGAATGACACTTTTTGAATTGAGAGATAACAAAGACCTTATGGGACGACTATAAGGATTTCCAAAACTGCATAGAAGTCTTTGCATTGCATGCTTGCTTGCCAAACCTATAAGGATTTCCACACCTACCATTGATTGCATGTTTTTCCTTCTCTTTATTGTTGTAAGATTTCTCTTCTGATTTGTCATTCTTCTCTATATGCATGGTCTAATATAGCATACATACCTTATTACTGCAGGTTTTACGTGACATTCTTATTATGAGTTTTGTTACATATAGTACCAATCTGTAATAAAGAGAAGATTAGAAGTAGCAAGAAAGAAAGGACTTGAGGAGATGGATTACAACAAAGTTGAATTTGAAGAATCCAAAGTCGGAGAGGTGAAGGAAAAACCCCGTAATATGGAGGTGCGGCGCATTGGAGAACTCAAAGCTGAGAATTTGAAGGGTTTGATTACGGGAGAGAAGCTGAAGAGCTTGATTATGGAAAGGATCAAAGCTGAAAAGTTTAAGAGCTGGACTGTAGCTCTGTCTATGGCTCGATTAAACTTGTGGATAATTGGAGTTGCAACAATATTGTTGCTGTTCGGCACCTGTGTAGTGCAGCTGAGAACACTTAGCAAGACCGTGACGCCGAGGCTGTTCGTGTCCCTTTCTCCTCATCAAGTTGATGTTCCACCGGAAAGTGAGTGCAATTCTTGTTTCACATATTATGATTAATTGCTCAAAATCAGATTATAGAGAAATACGTAATATGTTAGTCATGTTACATTGATAGATTAAACAAGGTAGTATTCTGTTAAAATATTAATAATATATATGTAATTGAATGATATTGTAGAGAACATAATTTTATTTTCTTCTTCCTGTACTTCAACATGATATCAAAGCTATGTTTCAACAATTTTAACTTAAAAGAAGATCTTATGGCTTATGGTATTACCTCTCATTCATAGAAAAGATATTATATATATATCTGGACGCCTACATGGTGCATATAGTAACAACATATATATATATATATATAATTAAATATATGGCACAATTTAAGCACAATCTGCTATTGCTTTTTAATAATTGAATGACTATTTTTAAGAAAAATTTATCTTTGTTCTTATTAATCTGAAATCTTTCAGCCATTATCTTCAGGAGTTTATGAGAGCAATGGATATCTGATAGTTTCGACTAATGGAGGATTGAATCAAATGCGAGCTGGTGTAAGTACTTTGCTCTGCGCTTGCAGCCTATTCTTATCGCATTCAAAGTTCACTTTCCTTGGGGGTGAACTAGCTAGCTAGGTATCTTAAAATAAACTCAATTGTATGCATTCGGTCACTCTCAACCTAATGAAAAGCAGAAACGTGGCTAAAAACTAGCTACATTTGTGTGTATCGGTATGATGAATGACACTTTTTGAATTGAGAGATAACAAAGACCTTATGGGACGACTATAAGGATTTCCAAAACTGCATAGAAGTCTTTGCATTGCATGCTTGCTTGCCAAACCTATAAGGATTTCCACACCTACCATTGATTGCATGTTTTTCCTTCTCTTTATTGTTGTAAGATTTCTCTTCTGATATGTCATTCTTCTCTATATGCATGGTCTAATATAGCATACATACCTTATTACTGCAGGTTTTACGTGACATTCTTATTATGAGTTTTGTTACATATAGTACCAATCTGTACTAAAGAGAAGATTAGAAGTAGCAAGAAAGAAAGGACTTGAGGAGATGGATTACAACAAAGTTGAATTTGAAGAATCCAAAGTCGGAGAGGTGAAGGAAAAACCCCGTAATATGGAGGTGCGGCGCATTGGAGAACTCAAAGCTGAGAATTTGAAGGGTTTGATTACGGGAGAGAAGCTGAAGAGCTTGATTATGGAAAGGATCAAAGCTGAAAAGTTTAAGAGCTGGACTGTAGCTCTGTCTATGGCTCGATTAAACTTGTGGATAATTGGAGTTGCAACAATATTGTTGCTGTTCGGCACCTGTGTAGTGCAGCTGAGAACACTTAGCAAGACCGTGACGCCGAGGCTGTTCGTGTCCCTTTCTCCTCATCAAGTTGATGTTCCACCGGAAAGTGAGTGCAATTCTTGTTTCACATATTATGATTAATTGCTCAAAATCAGATTATAGAGAAATACTTAATATGTTAGTCATGTTACATTGATAGATTAAACAAGGTAGTATTCTGTTAAAATATTACTAATATATATGTAATTGAATGATATTGTAGAGAACATCATTTTATTTTCTTCTTCCTGTACTTCAACATGATATCAAAGCTATGTTTCAACAATTTTAACTTAAAAGAAGATCTTATACTTATGGTATTACCTCTCATTCATAGAAAAGATATTATATATATATCTGGACGCCTACATGGTGCATATAGTAACAACATATATATATATATATATAATTAAATATATGGCACAATTTAAGCACAATCTGCTATTGCTTTTTAATAATTGAATGACTATTTTTAAGAAAAATTTATCTTTGTTCTTATTAATCTGAAATCTTTCAGCCATTATCTTCAGGAGTTTATGAGAGCAATGGATATCTGATAGTTTCGACTAATGGAGGATTGAATCAAATGCGAGCTGGTGTAAGTACTTTGCTCTGCGCTTGCAGCCTATTCTTATCGCATTCAAAGTTCACTTTCCTTGGGGGTGAACTAGCTAGCTAGGTATCTTAAATATTCCCACAAATGTATCTGATGATGAATTGCCATGATTCTTTTTATGGTGTACATATACAGATTTGTGACATGGTTGCCATTGCAAGATATCTGAATGTTACACTTATAGTTCCTGAGTTGGATAAAACCTCCTTTTGGAATGATAGCTGGTAGGTCAATTCATATTAACTAGCTTCTTTGATTTAATTTAATTAATCCATTAGCTAATTTTGAATTGGAAAATGTTAAAAGTACGAAATATTTTACTACAAAATGTCTACAAATTAACGTGATAATAAATATAATTGGTGCTACATTAACAACATAATAAATTAACTTCTTAATTACAATTTTATTCTAGTGATTTCAATGTTAACACATCAAAATAATTACAGATTATATCTACATGCCTAAGTTTTTGACCTTATGTTATATCATTAGAAAAAATAAAAATAAAAATAAATCCCTTTATTCAATATGGCAGTAAATTCCAAGATTTATTTGATGTGGATTACTTCATTACATCTTTGAGAGACGAAGTTCGGATATTGAAAGATCTGCCCAAAGAGCTGAAGATAATGGAATACTTACCTTGCTTCTTTTCCATGGCACCCGCTAGTTGGTCCAATATGTCCTATTACTATGAAACGGTTGGTTCCCAACTTCTAATATATCATTGCTAGCTGGGTAACTTTTTTTTTTTTTTTTTTCCTGCAAGTTCTTAGGTCTAAATTCCTATTATTTTCAAGCAGATTCTTCCAATGATAAAAAGGCATGGAATCATGCATTTCACCAAGTCTGATTCTAGGCTTGCAAATAATGGGATTGCTGAGGAGGTCCAAAAGCTGCGCTGCCGAGTGAACTATGAAGCTCTGAGATTCACTACACCAATAGAAGAAATGGGCAAGAAGATTGTCAAACTTCTGAGGCAAAAAGGCCCTTTCTTAGCTCTTCATCTCAGATATGAAATGGACATGTTAGCGTTCTCTGGCTGTACTGAAGGTTGCAATGACACAGAAATTAATGAATTGACAAAAATGAGGTGAGTGATTTTCATTTCTTAATGGCCCCAAAGTAAATAATAAAATAAATATATATTTTTTCTAAGAATCCATTTAGTAACATTGTTTTCCTAATTTTCCAATGAATAAAAGTGTGTACATGTTATCAGATATGCCTACCCATGGTGGAAAGAAAAGGAAATAGACTCGGAGAAGAAAAGAAAATTTGGTGGTTGTCCTTTAACCCCCGAGGAAACTGCACTCACATTGAGGGCATTGGATATTGATCCTAGCATCCAGATTTATATTGCTGCTGGAAATATATATGGGGGAGAGAGGAGAATGGCAGCTGTGAGATCAATTTTTCCAAATTTGGTAAGTTGATTGAACCTAGTTTGAGGAGTAGAGTAATGCTAGAAATACAATTTTTCATAATTTTTTTCACAATTATTAATTTAATAAATTGTGATTAGAGCAATATTATTTTTACATAAGTTAGTATTAATATTAATCACAATAGGTCACTTCAACAATTAATTTAAAAAAAAAAAATTGTACCTAAATTTATGGATGGTTGTAAATTGTTAGGGTAAGGTTTGCATGCATGCAGTTGCAGTATGGTAGGCTTTGGTTACAGTTATATCAATTGTGTTTTGACGTGAAACAGATCAAAAAGGAAACTTTGCTGCCACCCTCAGACCTTAAACCCTTTCGGAAACATTCAAACATGATGGCAGCGTTGGATTATATGGTAGCAATAGAAAGTGACATTTTTGTGCCTACATATGAAGGAAACATGGCAAGAGTTGTGGAAGGCCATCGACGGTAATTTACGTACAGATGATTTAGCCATTAGCACTTAATTGTTAGAGATATATATTATGGCCAAGAGTGACATTAATCCATCTAGTTAACTCAAAATTTGAGTGATTCAATAATTCTTTTGCAGATACTTGGGGTTCAAGACGACAATTATTTTAGACAGAGGGGTTATAGTAAATTTGATAGATGAGTACAAGAATGGAACAATGAGCTGGGACGAATTCTCCCAAGCAGTCAAGACAGGTCATGCTGATCGCATGGGTAGCCCAACAAGAAGAATGGAGATTCTTGGGAAGCCCAAGGAAGAAGATTATTTCTATACTAATCCACAGGAATGTTTGCCACCATTTGTTAAAAAATCAAAGAGTGCATGATGGTGAATAGTGATGTTCTTTTGGATTAAAATAGCAGGGTCTAGTCCCCCACAGGCAGCTCATGTTCCAGGACTCCAAAAATGTATACATCCTGTAACAAAATTGAACTAATTTTATTTTATTTTATTTTTCTTTTCATATGCGATTTTGTTATCTAATCAATGTGCAATACCTTGGAAATGTGATGAACATACATTCACGGTAGGCCCCCTCCCAAAATTTTTTTTTTAAAAGAAATTAATATAACATAATTGAGCTTAAATCTATAGATTTGAAATTTTAGGTTAAATAATGTCTCTATATGTTATATAAAATTTAAATTCAAGTGTCAAGAGTCATAGTAGCTCAATTAGTACCTTTTGACACTTTCGATCAAAAGAGACATTCAATGTTTGATTTTATTTTTTTTCCCAACTATCGAATTATTATTTTTCTAGGAAAAAAAAAAAACTTAATTTGAATAACGATGATAGCAAGATCTTTAAGGTGGTGATTATGATCCCTTTCGCATTAGGCAAGGATGAGATGTGTGCTCTTTGAGTTATGGACAATGTGCATCACAAACACGAATGACGCACTTGGAGCCATGGAAGTTCCACATACACAAATAATAATAATAATATAATATAATATAATTAGACTCAAACTCAAAAGTGTTGTCTCCAATAAGAATAAATGTGATGCACTCATTAATGTATTCAATTTTCCTATTCATTTTCATGATTGATATAGGTTTTGCAATTGAAATATTTAATACTGATAATGGAAAAATTCAACATAACGTCTAACAAAAAACCACACATTCCATGTGAGATTCCATGTGAGAGGATGGAGGATTCCTTTTATGGGAGCAAATAATTTCTCCTTGATCATGCATGTTTTTGACCAATTTGAATAGGATAATGTTGGTGCAAGTTGGCCCCACCTTGAGTATTCTTTTACCTCTCATTAAAAAGTGGTTAGTCCTCTAATTCATGGGTCAGAAAGTTATCATCATAGTCTAATCCTTCCATAGATTATACCTTTTTGTAACCAAATATTTTGGATACATCATCTTTGCATTTGATTTTGAAAACTCATAAGCAACTAACAGTATTCATCAATGGTGTCGTTGGGACAAGGGACCATATTGGTTATGGAGAAGAGTGTCATATTTTAAGTTAGGTTTTAGATTGGCAAATCCCATGACTTGTAGTAGTCAATTGTGTATGTAATGTGTTCAACCATGTTCAAAATGTGTGTATGTAATGGGTTCAACCATTGGGTTCACAACCCCAAAAACAACAACAACCCACTGTCCTCAACCCCAAAAACGACATCGTTTCACTCAAACCCCATAAAATAAAAATCTCCTCCCCAACTCTTCCTTATCCCCATAACTACAAAATTCTCACTTTGTGGGGTCTAAAGGAAGGTGTGGTAGACAGTCTTATTGCTAAATTTTGTTTATTCATTTATTTTTTTGAGAAGTTTGAGTCTGAAGCTCTTAAACTTGAACTATTAAACTTCACCTCTAGCAAGAGAAAAAATTAAGGGTATTAAAATGCTTGCATTATAAATGATTATTAGGTATTGGTTTGTGATTCTACACAATTTTAGGGGCAGGGAAGTGGAAGATTAGACACACACACACACACACACACACACACACACAAAAAAGAAAAGAAAAGAAAAAGAAAAAGGAATTACTATGTAGAATTCACATAGACATGGTAAAAAAAGATGTCTAATTTGTGGAGGTCTTGATTGTGTCTTTAAGTACCAAAAAAAAAAAAATTGCATTAAGAGCTTATAATTCAATAACACTATCCCATTTTCCTTATTGATAGAATTTCGATTTGAATCCCTTTTTCATCCTTGTTGTAAAACTTGATACTCAAGAACCGTAGCTCCTGACAATTTTGAATGAAACTTGAGTTCCATAGCGAATTTGAGTTTGAGTTCCAAAATAATGATATATCTCTATATAGTTCACAAACAGTGGTAGATCTCTACATTTTTTTTTTTTGGTGCCAAATAGTGGTTTTTGGCCATTTTGACCCTCTCTTAAATGGTTTTAGTCATTTCAGCCTATGAAGTTTCATAGCCACTTCTCATTCATATTGTTGTTCATGTGAAGTTTCAGAATTGTTCCTGTTGTCGTTCACCGCCAGTCAACATTCATTGAGAGGCTCAAAGATTTGATTATGTGAGAAAATGAAGAGATGGTGAGCAACATAATGTATTGGACATCACCAGTTAGCTTGGTCTGGTCATAGTTGGCTTGGCTCATGACTCTCTCTCTCTCTCTCTCTCTCTCTCTAGAGGGTTTCCTTTCTTTTTATTTCTTTTGGAATTACCGTTGTTAATACTTAATATGGATAATTTTTTTTTTTTTTTTTGAGTATATGATTGTTGTTGTTTGGATTGAGTTCTGATATTGTTTGGGTTAGATTTGGATAGTGGTGTTGTTTAGGCTGAGTTTTGATTTTATTTTGTAGAGGGGGCCAATTGAGCCGACTCGAGTTGGCCCACTTGGATTCTCCTCCATTATGTTTCACAAACTCAAAATTTGCCTACCAACTCAACCCCAAATCCATGCTACAAACTTGGGCCTTCTGTCCCAACTTAACACAGACACACACACATCCCCATTGGGCTCACAACCCCGAAAACAAAAGCAAATACCCTCTCTGCTCAACTCCAAAACGCCACCGTCTCATTCAAACCCCATAAAACAAAACTCTCCTCCCCAGAAGCGCTCTTCCTTATCAGCTATCCCCATATCGACAAATCCTTTTTCCCATTTTTCTGTCAAAGAAAACAAAGTAGTTTTCCAATGGCAACATTTACACTCTCTTCTAGTCTTCTCCCTAAACCCTTAACCCCACTTTCTCACTCCAAACCCTTCACTCCCACATCTAGTCTCCACATCCAGTGCTGCAGTCTCCCTCACTGGAACCCAACTCTTGCCACCAAATCTCGGCCCTCCATCAGAGTAGCAGCCGTGGATGGAGATTTCTCAGCTAGAAGAAGCAATAGCAATAGCAATGAGCCCAGAGAGACCATTATGCTACCTGGATGTGACTATAACCACTGGCTCATAGTCATGGAGTTCCCTAAAGACCCTGCCCCAACTAGGGAGCAAATGATTGACACTTACCTTGATACCCTCGCCACTGTCTTGGGCAGGTTCGGTTTTTTTATTTTATTTTATTTTATTTTATCTATACTATGATATTTCTAGTGTGCCCATGTTTGCGTGTATGTGTATGTGTGTGGAAAAAAAATATGCATTATTATGAAAGTTTGGATTTTTTTTTTCTTTTCCCAAGAGATGATACTGAATTGATATATAATTGGGTAAATAAGAAAAGGGTATTTTCAAGTTATGATTTTGAATGTAGTTCAATGAGAAATTTGGGTTTTTTTGTTCACCCATTTTCTTGCTAAGAAAGATGGTACTAAACTGATAAGCAATTGGGTAAATGATAAAAAGTTATTTAGGTGACTTAGAGAATGTATATGACGGGGACCTAGAGAGGTTATGTGGTGAGTTTTGGAAAAGAAATGAGTTCCTGTAAAGTATATCAAGTTGATTGAGGACATGTATGACAGAGTTGCAACTAGTGTGAGAACATGTGGAGGCGACGAGGTGTCATAAGTGAGTTTCCTATCATTATAGGTTTGCATCAAGGATTGCAATTAAGTTCACATCTCTTTGCATTAGCAATGGGAGAGCTCAATAAATTGATTTAAGAGGAACTCCCTAGCTGTACGGCCTTTTTAGATGATCTAATTTTAGTGGATGAAACTAGGCATGGAGTTAAACTCAATTTGAAATTTTGGCAAGAGGCTTTAGACTATAAGGCTCTCCATTAACTAGGAAAGTTTAGTAAAAGTAGAAATAGAGATAGAGTTGTAAGACTTGATACTCAAGAACTACCAAATGAGAATGTTAAGATGAATAAGTAGAAATGCACGGAAAGATAGGATTCGAATTGAGGAAACTTGCTTAAACATTGGTGTGTCCCCTAATGATGAGAAGACAAGGGAGAGTCGTTTGCAATGATTTAGTCATGTTTAGAGGTGAGTGATTAATTCACCATTGAGAAAGAGTGATTTGATTCAAGTTAATGGAACAAAAAAAGATATAGGAAGACCAAAAGTAGCATTAATGGAAATAATGAAAAAATGAAATGTCAATTAAGGAAGTGGTCTGTTGAGGATCCATAGCCAATTAGCCAACCATAAAAATTTTGGGGCTAAGGCTTGGGTGTTGTTATTTTGGGAAGGAAAATATGTTACTAAAAACGATAGGTAATTAGGTAAATGGAAAAGTTATTTGCAAGTGATTATTTTGAAGGTAGCCCAATGAACTTTGGCTCAAATGGGACATCCTTTTATCATAAAAATAGGGTGAAGGGTAAGCTTGTGAGTTCAAATCCCAATGGGTGTGTGTAACTTAACAATAAAAAAGAAAGTGATGATTTTGAAGAAAATTATGAGTTGAAACTGGATTTTGTGGCTGTGTGATTGCCTTTTCATTTTCATTGTTCTCCATTGCTAGAAATTGTTTGAGGAATTTGTTTGTTTACCAACTACATCTGTTGATGGATACTAGGTCTTTGGGTTCCACAGATTTGGAATTTCATATTTAATCTCTTGGGATTATGCCTCTGATTTCTTTTGCTTCATTTGGGGTACTGCCACCTTTCTCAAGATAGGGCTGCTTATGTGCAATCTGACACATGGTTGAATTTTTTTGTTAGCATTTTTCCCCCAAGTATTTTAGTTTCTTTCCTGCACCTAAATTGAAACAATTTTGGTTTCCAAAGGATGTAAGATTTCTTAATTTTTAATCATTAAATACCTCAGAAAAACGCTCCACTCATCACTGGTAATGGCATCCTATGTGGTGCCCCATATCTATGGTTCCCCACCTCCTCTCCCTTGCTATCTACCTATCTCAGAATAATGTTATTATTTTCCTTCTATTTAAAGATCTTCCTGGTCACAGAATTAAGATGCATATTCTAAATGGGCAGTGATAAAAAAGATACTCTTCTATTATTGATATTAATACTGTAATTGTAGTTGTAGCAGATGGCATTTTTTCCATTACTGTTATTTCATATATATGGAACCTGTGTTTGTGTGTCAGCATGGAAGAAGCAAAGAAGAATATGTATGCTTTCAGCACCACCACGTACACTGGATTTCAGTGCACTGTTGATGAAGAGACATCTGAGAAATTCAAGGGTAAATACCTATGTCAAGCACTTGTCTTTTGACCATTATATGGGTTTTGTTGATTTTGCTTCTTTCTAATCTTCTTTCTAATGTATTTTCAACCTCATCATTGTAGGATTGCCTGGTGTTCTCTGGGTATTGCCAGACTCATATATAGACGTAAAAAATAAAGACTATGGAGGTGATTCCTATGCTTTATTTCTAAATTGACACATAGTTTTTGTTATGTCTATATATTGTAATGATGCTATGATGATGTTTCTAATCTTTTTTTTTTTTGTTTTTTACGTTATATCTTTTCTTTTAGGGGATAAGTATATCAATGGGGAGATCATTCCTTGCAAATACCCTACTTATCAACCTAAACGCAGTAATTCAAAATATGAGAGTAGAAGGTATGAAAGACGGAGAGATGGCCCCCCTCCTGAGAAGAAAAAACCCAGACAAGAGGCAACCACTACAGACTCTGCCTCTGGCTGAGGTAGTGGAACTTTAATGTCACGCTATCTTTTCTTTTGATTCAGTTTTTCTTTCTTTATTTCAAATTTCTTTGCGGGGTGAGGTTTCTGATTTTACTTGCCCATGAAAAATTATCCTGTGTATTTCATACAGTGATTGAATGGTACCAGTTTATCTTCCACTGTTAAATTTAGACCTATCATGATTGTAATCCGTTTTGTTTTGTGCTGTTATGATTGCAGGTTGTTAAGGCTTGTTTTTGAAATTCTTAGCCTGCTAGCAGTTGCAATTTATCATTTTTCAGTGTCTGCAAACGATAAAGTGCATGGATAGTTTAACATGAGGTCAGAAAACCTGCTTATAAAGTGAATTTGGTCAGATGCAGTGTTCTTGTATGTTTTGCAAGATCAACCTAAGTAGCATCATCTGGAGGAATACGTAGCTTTGCTGTATGAGTATGTTATGCAAAGGGGATTTTGAGTTACATGAATCTATGTTTAATCCAGAGTTACTTATGCAGCAACTATTTGTAGTTGGATTCATTGATATGTGATATCAATTTTCTTTTGTTATTCCATCTTTTTTGCAGCATAAAGCGATGCTCCTTGAAATTCTTAAAAAATAAAATTATTTTCTGTTGTGCTTTTCTAACAATGTCAAGCATGTCATATCACCCTTTGCTAGTTTGGTGATAGTCCCATGCGTCTGTTTGACATGTCTTAAAAGTTTGAATCTTAGCTTTATCACCTTAACACCTTGGCAAGGCAGCCAGGTGAACTATGTTGCAAACTTAATGCGCATCTAACAGTGCATTCTTGCAGTGGCGTATCATTTCAAACCTTCTAACCATTTTCAGACATCTAATAGAGATTGAAGTGATTTTACATTGTCTCCATGCTAACAGAGATTGAAGACTTACTAGTTGGATTAAACTAGTATAGTCCAGTCCCCCACATGCGGCTGTGTTGTTCCAGGACCCCAAAAATGTAAATCCTGTACCAAAATTGAACTTTTTTTTTTTTTTTTTTTTTTTTTCTTTTGGTTGTTCATTTTCATATGCGATTTTTGTTACCTAATAAATGTGCAATATAACATAATTGAGCATAAATCTATAGATTTAAAATTTTAGGTTAAATAATGTCTCTATATGTTATATAAAATTTAAATTCAAGTGTCAAGAGTCATAGTAGCTCAATTAGTACCTTTTGACATTTTCAAAAGAGACATTCAATGTTTGAATTTCATTCTTTCAACTATTGAATTATTATTTTTCTAAAAAAAAATCTTAATTTGAATAATGATGATGGTGAGATCTTTAAGGTGGTGATTGTGATCCCTTTCACGTTAGGCATCTCATGAGATGCGTGCTCTTTGAGTTATGGACAATGGGCATCACAAACACAAATGACACACTTGGAGCTATGGAAGTTCCACATACACAAATAATAATAATAATAATAAAATAATTAGACTCAAACTCAAAAGTGTTGTGTCTCTAACGAGAATAAATGTGATGTACTCATTAATGTATTCAATTTTCCTATTCATTTTCATGATTGATATAGGTTTTGCAATTAAAATATGTAATAATGATAATGGAAAAATTCAACATGATGTCCAACGAAAATCCACACATTCCATGTGAGAGGATGGGGGAAGAAGAAGAAGAAGAAGACGTTTTAAATTTTAATATAATATAATTAGACTCAAACTCAAAAGTGTTGTGTCTCCAATGAGAATAAATGTGATGCACTCATTAATGTATTCAATTTTCCTATTTATTTTCATAATTGATATAAGTTTTGCAATTGAAATATTTAATATTGATAATTCAAGATGACGTCCAATAGAAAACCACACATTCCATGTGAGAAGAAGGAGGATTCCTTTTATGGGAGCGAATAATTTCTCTTTAACCATGCATGTTTTTGACCAATTTGAATAGCATAATGTTGGTGCAAGTTGGCTCTACCTTGAGTATTCTTTTACCTCTCATTAAAAGAGGTTAGTCCTCTAATTCACAGGTCTGAAAGTTATCATCATAGTCTAATCCTTCCATAGATTATACCTTTTTGTAACTAAATATTATGGAGACATCATCTTTGCATTTGAATTTGAAAACTCATAAGCAACTAACAATATTCATCAATGGTGTCTTCGGGACAAGGGACCATATTGGTTACAGAGAAGAGTGTCATATTTTTAGTTAGGTTTTAGATTGGCAAATCCCATAACTTGTAACAGTCAAATGTGTATATAGTGTGTTCAACCATGTTCAAGATAATTTGTTCAAGAAGTAGCACAATAAAATCAAAAAAAGCAAGTTTCAAGCACCCATCGATTAACCTTTAATCAATCGAAGTTTGAAATCTCTAGATTGAGGCTTGATCAATCGAGAATTAAGGTTGATGTATTTTAACTCTAGAACATCGGCTATGCCTAGGTTTTTTACCCTACTATCATTAAGTATAAAAGGTACATTTCAAAAACTAAAAATGATGTTGGTAGGCTATTTTGCCCTAAACCCTGTTGAGAGAAAATCAATACCTATTCTTCGCACACCGGATGAGTATAATAGGGGTGTGCATGGGTCAGGTTGGGTTGGGTTAAAGAGATTTTTTGACCCAACCCACCATGGTAGAATAAAAAAAATTCAATCCAATCCAACCCATTACGTAAGTCCAACCCACATTGGTCGGGTTGGGTCAGGTTGAACTCATGGGTTGGGCAATTTTTTTATTACTATTATTATTAAATTGAGAAAAAAAATATAAATATAAATATATTAAAAAATAGTTAGGTTCAAGTTACACTTGGTGTAACTTTAAGCAATGTTACATCACCCAATAACTTATTATTAAATTTATATTTTAAGAATCCCACCGTTGAATTACATATTCTATATGTGCTTAACATGCATGCCAATTTTCATGCTAATCGGATGTTATTTACCTTGTGATCTATAAACTCATTTTTTATGAATTATCTTAAACTACAAAAACTTGAATTTAAACAATTAATTGATAACATGACTATTAATCTTTGATTACTGTGAAATTTTGTAAGCATGGAGAGTATATGAATATAATTTAATCCAATGGTAAATTTGTCAAAATTCGTATATAATAATAAGTTATTAAGTGGTGCAATATCGCTTAAAGTTATACCAGGTGTAACTTGAACCTAACTCATTAAAAAAACCCAAAGATTAGTATCAATGTAACTTCTTAAAGGCAAACAACACTAATGACTAAACAACAATAGTAATTTACTAGGGTTTGTGTGAACTAATTGGCTTTTATATAAGATAGGAAGAGCTGGTTTTTTTTTTTTTTAATTATTAATTATATAATATATTTTAAATATATGGGATGGGTGAGTCGGGCCGGGTTTAGCGGGTTTGGAATTTTATAACTTGAACCCAACCCAACCTGCCATCAAAAAAAATTTTTGTAACCCAACCCAACCCACCAAGCCCTAAAAACCGACCCAACTCGGTGGGTTGAGTCGGGTTGGATCGGTTTTGGCGGGTTGGTTGCACACCCCTTCAGTATAGATTGCGAGATATACAACGATAATGGTATAATTGAATAGTTAAAGTTGAAAACATAAGAGCCCAATAAGTTACTATAGTAAAGAAAATCTTTAAGAGGCTTTTGGAGTATGTCAAAGGTTCCAACGTGATGCACATTATCCTCTCCATTTTCTATTTCATGATTTAGATTATATGTTCTATACTTAACAATATATTCATGTCATTTACAATTTTAAATAACGTAGTACTAAAATTTTAAATGACGCATACCAACCCACCTAGATATGGTTGGACCCATGGTTGGTCTTTTTTTTAATTATTGAGACACAAATAAGAACAAATTTATGCCCTAATAAACCTAAGCATAGCACCAATCTAACACATACTATTTTATTAGTGCTCCAAAGTTTAAAACAATACAAATAATAGTAGATTTATATTGGTAGTGCATCAAATCAACAAAAATAATCAAACCAAATGATATTTGATTTAGTTAGTAAGATATTAAATAGTTATATCTCAACACAGTTGAGAAACAAAATAAACATGAACTTGTTTTATTATTCTATAGTTAGTAGGATATTATATAATTTTATCCTAATTCAATTGATAAACAAAAGAGTAAATGATAAAATCATATAATATATTTTTTAGATACATACTAAATATAAGTGAGTCGAGTTAGGTTAGGTGGATTTGTGATTCTGCTGACCCGCACCCAACTTAACCCGCTGAAAAAATATATTTTGACAATCCAACCAAACCCACCAATCTCTAAAAACTGACCTAACGTGGCAGATTGAGTTGGATTAGATCGGTTTTGTTCTTGGCGGAATAGGGGGTTAGCTGCACACCCATAGGTGTAATCTACTCTTTGCCACATGCATATACATAGTTCAAGCCTATGAGTCCTAGGTAGGGAGAGTAATATGTTAAATGGTCCCTCTCCATAAAAGGAAATGGAGCAACGTGGACAATTGGCTGCGACTGATGTGTGTCTGATGGATGACACTTTTAGTTTTCTCCTTCTGTCAATTTGTTGATGGTGAATTGGTGATGGATCACTGCAAGCTAATTCTCTGAAACCGTATAGGAGCTTTCTCTATTTCTTTAAAGGCAAGACTATTTCTTGCATTGCTCTGTATGCCGGTGGCTCCTAAAAACAGTTTTCTGGATATTATAACCAGAATCTGGTAAGAAACCACCTTAATTCGGCATAATACCTTTTTCAATCAACAAAAAAATTGTATTTGTTTTGATTGGGGCAATTGAAATTTAAGCTCAAATCTTTCTCTTAGTATTTTGTCATGCTTCTTACATCGTGGTATAATATATATATGTAGTAAGAACTTATTACTGCATGTTGCTACATAATTTATATTTTTTTAAAATACATATAGTTGAAGGGGTTGAGTATGGGAGGGATCAAAGTTGAAAAGATAAAGAGTTGGATTGTAGGTGGGTCGCTCTTTGATCAATTTAACTTGTGTGTGGTTGGAGCCATAACGTTGTTGCTGCTGTGCACCTGTACAGTCCACTTGAGAGTACTGAGCAAGACCATGACACCCAGGTTTTTGATCTTCTGGTCTTCTCAACACATTGACACTCCTCCTCAAAGTGAGTATGTGATATATTGTTTTACTTGTGATGATTAATACAATACAACCTTAACATATAGAAAACAATAATGTTATTCAAGTCATCAGGGAAGATATGCTTTTCTATTATTTCTCTAATTAATTATGAAATGAGTTGCGGATCATCATCTTGGTCATTCAATGTGAAATTCTTCTCAGGAGTCTATGAAAACAATGGATATCTGATGATTTCGGCCAATGGAGGATTGAATCAAATGAGAGCTGGGGTGAGTACCTTACTGCTTTTACATCCTTTTTTACCGCATGCAGCTTCACTTTCCTTTGGAGTCACTAGCTTTCTTAAATGTAGCCACTATGAGTGCCTGCTGAATCTTTATCCTTGATTTGGTTATGCTACACAGATTTGTGACATGGTTGCAATTGCAAAATATTTGAACGTCACGCTTGTGGTTCCTGAATTGGACAATACCTCCCTTTGGCATGATAGCAGGTGAGTCAATATCAAAACCACAAAATCCTCCTTATTTCAGAGTCGGATTTTTTTTCTTATTGTCCAAAAAAAAAAAAGGATTTTATTTTTTCATATCATTTGATGTAGTATTAAATATATTTTTGAATTTGTAATATCTGAACCATGAAATTGATCTATTTCAAATGAAGAGGATGCAACTCATCTAATTCTATTTCTGTCTCTCTTTTTTTAAACAATTCTATATATTTCTTATTGCTTCTCTCCCCCCCCCCACCCCCCCCCCCCCAAAAACTTTTTTTGGAATGTATTGATTCTTGAATCAGTATGATCTTTTCAAACTTAAAAATGTCAAAAATGTATATATCAATTCATATGAATATCATACAAAAAAAATTCTTAATGAATTCTTTTGCTGAATGGCAGTCAATTCCAAGATATATTTGACGTGAACTATTTCATTACATCTCTGAGAGATGAGGTTCGGATATTGAAACAGTTACCTGATGAGCTGAAGCGAAGAGTGAAGAATGATTCAATTTATACAATGGAACCCCATTCATGGTCCAATTTGGGCTATTATTACTACCAGGTTGATTTGCAAGGAGTTGTGCGTATAAGCTTTTCCTGCTCTCAAGATTTATGTATGTGTATGTCTGCATGCAGATTCTTCCCAAGATAAAAGAGCAGGAAGTTGTGCATTTCAATAAGACTGATTTTCGGCTTGTAAATAATGGGATTCCTATAGAGTTTCAAAAGCTGCGCTGCCAAGTGAACTATGAAGCTCTGAGATTTACTCCCACAATAGCAGAAGTAGGGAAGAAAATTGTCAAGCTTCTGAGGCAAAAAGGTCCCTTTTTAGTTCTTCATCTCAGATATGAAATGGACATGTTAGCATTCTCTGGTTGTAATGAAGGTTGCAATGAGACAGAAGCTGATGAGCTCACAAAATTGAGGTGAGTTGTCTTTGTTTCTTAACGATCCAAGAAATAAAAATGAACCTTGATTTCTTAAAAACCTTTTAGCATCACTTTCTGTAAATGTCCAGTGTATAAACAAGTTTAAAACAACATTTTTCATAACTGCTATTGTCATGGGTGCATAATAAACATTCTTCACAACTCTTGCTATTGTAATTGGTGGAAAATAAAAGTGACAGGTGTTGAAAGAGAATGAAAATAATGTTGCTTTGATCACTGCAAATCATACTAGATTTTGTGAAAAATGTAATCTTCCTAACATTACTCGCGTGTAAATTCTATACACAATGTTTTGTCAGATATGCCACCCCGTGGTGGGGACAAAAAGAAATAAATTCTGGATTGAAAAGAAAAGTGGGTGGGTGCCCTTTAACTCCCGAGGAAACTGCACTTGCATTGCAGGCATTGGACATTGACCCTAGTATCCAAATTTATATTGCCGCCGGCAATATATACGGGGGAGAGAGGAGAATGGCAGCTCTGAGAGCAGCTTTTCCAAATCTAGTAAGTTGATCAACATAGCTTGCTGCAGGACAATTTCAATACTATAATATTTGCATTAATACGTGGTCATCACCTGCTTACCTATTGTTTATTTGTCGCGTGAAACAGGTTAAGAAGGAAACATTGTTGGCACCCTCCGACCTTAAACCCTTCCAGAAACATTCAAACATGAAGGCTGCATTGGATTACATTGTAGCAATAGAAAGTGACATTTTTGTGCCTACCTATGGAGGAAACATGGCAAAACTGGTTCAAGGCCATCGACGGTATTGTACCAATTAATTATTTAGTCCTTAGAATTCATCATTGCGTCTTGATGACCCTTTAATTCATCTAACATGCACAAAGTCTATTTGTGGTTCAATTTTTTTGTAGATACTTGGGGTACAAGATAACAATTTCTCTAGATGTACAGCTTCTAGTGAACGTGATTGATCGGTACAAGAAGGGAGGGCTGAACTGGGATGAAGTCTCCCAGGAAGTGAAGACAGGTCATGCTGATCGAATGGGTAGCCCTACTCAGAGGATGGAGGTTCCTGAGAATCCCATGCATGAAGCTTACTTCTATAGTAATCCACAGGAATGTTTGCCACCAGTTAGTAAAAATTCAAAGAGTACATGATGCTCGTTATGAATTACTGTTGGTAGTTTATTTTTGGAATCCACTAATATTCTTTGTTCGCCACATGCTGCTATTGTACATCTCCTGTGATCAAAATGGAAATACTTACTGCTTGTGTTTGAGTTCCTGTTCGTGTCAGGCTTGGAGCCTTGGGCCTTTGGGATAGGCCAGTACTGCACTAGCTTGGTAACTAAAACCAAAAAAGTGTTACTTTTAGAAATATTTTTCAAAAACAACATTTGTCACTTTTTTTCTTCCCTTTTTTGCTGCAGAAGTACATAATTCAATTGGCATAAAACTTGATACATCAGTTTGTAATACTAAGTCTCCCTGACAATTAATAATTAATAGCACTGACTAAAATGATAGTACTGATTGTCATTATAAAACAATAAGGATAGCAGGGATATGTTAATCATATTAATTAGTAATGTTTTCCATCAACTTCTGTGATTTGTATATTCTATAACACATGTAAAATGATGTTGCTTTTATGCTTTTATAAGAACCAGTCACAGTCAGTTTGATGTTGAGCCGCTTAGAAATTGCTGAGAATATATCATTTGGACATTTTCCTAATATGTAAATGCTGATCCCTAGTCACTCACAAGATCGTAATATATATTTTTTCATTGCAAGTCTAGAGTATGATCATGGCAATGATGACGGATATTTGACGCCTGAACATGGAATAAGAGAATATGTTAACAACAAAGATGGTTGGAAGTAAAAAGAACAGACGAGGTTTACAGCATGGAAATTTGTGGTTTAATGGGTTTTTTCTTTAGGAAGATGTAGGCGATATGATAAGGCTTTTAAGGAGTTATGATTTAAACAATGATGCCAATTATGGTGGCTGTGATGGGTTCAAACTTCAAAGTTCAAAGACCCAATGATTGGCTTTGGCAGATAACACATTCTTTTCTGAAATACTAACGACATTTTTTATGAGTCCAACCCAGGGTACCAGCATTTGCTCCTTGCTTTCTGTTTTGTTGGTGTTGGGATATACAAATGCAAAGTCGTGGTGGATTTGAAACCAGTTGTTGATTTAGCTGTTTCTAGGGGAAGTTTTGAACCCAAGCCTTTGAGATTTATCATGGAGGACCCAGGTGCTGGACAACCTACTATGGAGCAAATTCAAAATGCTACAAGTCATATTAACACTACCTATAACCATTACTGCATTCAATGGTTCCTGGTTTTAATTTTGCTTGCTCATAGTTGTTCAAAATATTCCAGGAGGGGTTCGCTACTTCACTTATAAATGTCTGTCTCAAAAGAAGGCTTTAATAATGGAGTGTTTTTTACTTAATTAGATGAAGCAAGATGTAATTGTGAGTTGTGACAGAAAAAGATGCTCTGTGTTGAAGAAATGTGAGAAACAAAGAAATGCAGAAGACATGAAAAACCAAACTATGTACAGAGAATTTAGTTTCATGCATTTGAGATTATGTATGATAACAAAAAAAAAAAAAATACAGGCAATGGCACCACTTGAATAGATTCATAGAAGGAACTCCCCAAAAAAGAATTTGTAATTTATGGAGCAGTTTGGGTCATGGATCCCAGGGAAAGTGTAAAAACTCAAGATAACTTAAGACACAGCATGTACAATAACCAGGAGCTGGCTCTATAGAAAGTAAATAAGAAATCTAGGAGAAAGAGAAGATTCATGAAATTCCCATACTAGTTTTATGTTCTTAGCCGTTTTTGAGCTTGATCTGAGTCCTCTCTGCTGCCAGCATCAGTAAGATGTGTCATTGCTTGGTGGCTAGATGGGGGATTCTCATGATCCTGGAAAACGAAAGAACCATTATTTAAGTCCAAAAGACCACTGTAAAAGAGGTCAGTAATTAAAAAAAAAATTAGAAATAAATAAAATAAAATAAAAACCCTCCACTTTCAGGGACGGGGAGGAAAAAAAATAGAGAGAAGTGGCAACAGGAAGTAGTAAAAGGACTTCCTGTTTAACCAACTCTACATGAAAAACAATTACCTAATTTATTATTTATACCTTAGCAATTGATGTTCCAGAAGTCATCCCTCTATTTGCTCGCTTCCCAAGATCAATCTGCACTGAGACACTGGCCTGTGATAGATCAACACCTGCACTCTGCAGTGCTTGTGTCAAAGTGTTCAATAACCTGATCATCACCAAAATCAATCACTCATCAGCTTACACTTTTAGCACTCAATTCCATGAAAAGGCTTTGAGCAAAATAATGTACGCATGCATTGGCACCAGATGATGAAAGTTCCGTAAGCAATAAAGTATTTTTAATTGGAAAAAAAAGAAAAAAGAAAAAGAAAAATCTTGCTGGCCACGCCTAGCCAAAATCCATAGTGGGCCAAATAGTTTGACCAATCTATGAATCTCTATGCAGAAATCACAGAACAAAATAATTATAGTTGAAAAGATATTTAGAAAGAAAACCAAGAAAGATGAAGGACACCATTAAAAATCCACAGTGGAAATTATTCCACAACAACAATAAGCAGATGAGGACCAGACAACATTCTCAGCCATCCATCTTCTGATTGATATATAATTAATAAAATTTTGAAAAATAAATTTATGAAAAAAAGGGGCTAAAATTTACTTTACACCCTTGAGGTGCAGGATTACTTCTAAATCAGTCCATCACATTTTTGCCGTTAACCCTGCCTAAAAAAATGTTTCTTGTATTTTTCTATTCAAAATGACATCGTTTATAGGTGGGTAACAACAATATTCTAATGGATGATGATGGAAAGGGCATATTTACATTGTTGTAATACTTGAGGGTGTAAATTGCTAGTTTCCATAGTCAAGGGACTGATTTAGAAGTGACCACAAACTTAGAGGGCATAAATAGTATTTTAGTCCCAAAAAATAAACAAGAATGATGATACAATTCCAAAACAGCCTGATTCAACATCTATAGAGTAACATAAAAATCAGGCTCTTTGATTGTATACGTGATTATAAACCTAAATTATAAATTTCTCAAACCCAACGCTTAAAATGTCTAAATATCAAATCATAGTAGGTGTCAAACATTAAAAATAGACATGAATAACATCATCCATACCTAACCAACATTTGAACAGCCAAAACATTACATCTTTAACACTAGTGATGTATAGAAGCCTTTTTAAAAACAATTGAAATTGATTTCTGAAAGAATGTGAGTTTGGTTCGCTCTTACTGTGAGTAAGATTGCTAAAGGTACAAGCTAACACAGAAAATGTACAAGCAGATTTATCAAGGAAAAGTATCAAAACTGAGGCAAGAATATAAAGGTACAAGAAATCAACTGGAGGGAAAAAAGAAAGGAAAAAAAAGAAAAGAAGGAACTCTATATATAAATAGTAGTCTAACTATAAAGTTGGTATACCAAATCTATCAAGAAGCATCATAATTTTTTTTGAAACTATACACAACAGATTTCTATGATTACCCACCCTTGAGAGTAAACACTTGAGATGCTAATTGTTCCCCCTTCAATTATCAGCTCCTCCTGTTGGTTCAGTGTTTCACTGGTCATGGGAGACTGAGTTGATTGTGCATCAGAAACCAATCCCTGAAGAGGATGGGCTTGCACACCATCACCTCTGACAGAAATAGGCACATTTGCCTGCAGAGGAATGGGCAGAGGTAATCCCTTGTTTGCTAACTCTGGTTGTCGATCCATTGGTTTGCAGGTGATATCTCTGCTAGGATCAGATTCTACAGGATTCTGAGTGCTTGTAAGCATGGTTGGGGTTATAGAGACATTATTCTCATCAAACTTCCCAGGAAACGTTGTCCCCAGACCAGAACCATTTTTTATGGTTTGAGGGTGACCAACAAAATTCTGAACGCGCCAGTGACTATTTCTCTGTCTCAAGCAGGTGAGTGAACAAGTTAACAGTGACAATAATTTCAACAAGAAAACAAGCATCATATTCAAATCAAATGCATCCTTTAATTCCTCTTCATCACCAGGAAGATTCCATCAGCAGTGAACAGAACCAATCATTAACCAGATACTAGCCCATCACTTAAACCAGTCAATGAATATGTTATGCTCTTCAATATTTCAGAATCAAACAAATACAGAATAAAGAGAATAAAAAAAATACAGAATAAAGAAGTTTTTAATTTTAGGACTGTTCGAGCACCAAGCAATGGCATTAACACCAATGTATCAACTTTGACAAGGCCTAGTCATCATACATTCACAAAAGACCAAAATTTTAAAAAAATCTAAGGCTAATAACATTTTCAAATTTAATTTATTCTAGATCTCAAATTTTACCTCCTTTTTGTGGATTATGAAACTTTAAAGATAATTTTATATGCATTAAAATTTTCTACCCATAAATTGCATACATTTATGACCTATATGTTCATAAGAAAAAATATTTTTATATGTGAAAGGAAACATATGAAACCATATATCTTACTACAGTGAAGAGTTATTTACTAAAAGCATAACATCATCCACCATAAGAGGGACCATGTGATGAGATTCTCTTCATATATCAGACCCACTACAGAAGGCTCCTTTAAACTTGTAAAATGCAAAGGTCAATTCCATATTAAAAAGTAGAAAACTTGTATTCAATATTTACACATGAGAATTCACTTTGAAACAAGCATGCAGGTCATCCTTAAACACAAACATTGTGCAAAGCCAAGTATCAGGACTTTACCCATGGCATCAACTTTGTGGGCTCAGAACTCCATCCCTGGTAAGAACCCTCATACTTGTGTACCCTTTCTTGTAGATATTGAACATACTCAATCACCTGAAATAGCACACTGACCATCAGTCAAATTAAGCACAAAAAAAAGAGAGCTAATTTTAACAAATTTGTTATAGTGTTCACTAATAAAATAACAACTAAAAGTTTAACAAATTTGTTATAGATTATTCACTAATAAGGTACCTCTAATAGGAATGATGCCGTATCTCTCTTTTGATCACTATTGGGTATAAGATCTCTCAATATCTGGAATCTGAAAGAAAAAAGATTAAGCTTCACCAAACTTTTTTTTTCATATAAGTAAAAGGGGTGGCAACAATAAATGGATAATATATAAATAAACTACACATTCAAACATCTTTATTCATAAAAGATCTATTAGTTGAGCAACCTATCATGTTTTCAGTTACGAACTTGACCAGTTTGACATGTAACTAAACCAGTTGGTGTGATGCCACCCCACAACAATGTACAATTTTCACCTCAAACAGAACAGAACCATCCAAACTTCACAAGTAGTATCTGTTTTTCCTACTCAAGCTGCACTACTAAAGTAATTCTATACATTTATAAACGTAAGTGCAATAATTTTTACAAGGTAAGCAAATGACATGGACAGCTTCAGAGTTCAGATGAATTATGAATCTCATTACAAGTTGCTTATCAAAAGTATATCTATAGAACCATTGAGAATGCCATAAAAGACCCACAAAAACCATTAAATCAGATAATGAAATTAATTTTAGGACGAATACCAATTATGTTGGAACCAATGCCAATTGGGCCAAAAATAATGTCGAACTGTGAATTGAGTAATCCAACTATACTATTCAGATTTTTTTTTTTTTTTTAAATTTTATAAATGGCATACTATCTCTATTATAACAGATAAAGAAGTTTCCTTTGCTCTGGAATTATAAAAGGCTAATCCAATTGCACGTGTTAGCACCTTCATTCTCTTGCTATAGAAAACAATATTGATGAACAAAGGTATCATCAATGCACCATCCAATTATAAATTGAGTATAAGAAATTGATGAAATATGGCACAATGGAAAAAAAAAAAATGTTGACTCCATCACAATCACATATCATAAAGTTTGTTGATTTAATGTCTATTACTCTCTCAGCTCTTATACAAATCAAAGTGACTGCAAGATAAAGTTAATGACATCAACAAAAATATAAAGAACAATAAAGCCTACAGAAAAAACCCCACTTTGAGTTATAGGCTACCTGTAACAAAAATTCTTATGGTTTGGCCTATTTAATGTTAGGTATTCATGAGATAAGGAATGCGTAGACACACTAAGAAACACTTCATAAGAAGTATGGCAGCTAAATCCAATAACCACACAAAGGCCAGTACCCATCAAAATATAGAATTTTTATTCATTAGCTCTTAAAATCATGGTTATCAAAATGTTTACCGTACAAACATTGTTGAGGGACTCAAATATACCTCTCGTTGATTTTGCTCCTCCTCCGCTGCTCTGTGACTGAATGTTTCGATCGTATGGCACTAGCCTTATCATTGTTCTTAGCATCTGGTTTCATAGTCAATATCCCAACATAAGGATTCCAAATTTCAAACGGAGAAAAAAGAAAAAGAAAAAAAGAAATGCAGTCATTAGTCAACCCCAGTATTCCAAAAAAATAAAATTGACCCATAAAAGAAAAAACAAAGTTTAAAAATTTCACCCATTTTCCAAAACAATTTTAAAACAAATATGAACATCCTCATCAATAGAAAGTGTACACCATAGACAAGAAAAATCCAAACTTTTAAGGGACCAACGTCCATATCAGTTTCCAAATTCAAGGGGCAACAACAATTTCAATAAGATTAACCTACGTGGTTAGCGTCAGTCCAAAAGAAATTGCAGTCTGTATAAGAACATCAATGATTTATAACATAACCTGGCACTAAGTAAAAGGGATCTCTCAGATATGGATCTAACATATAAAACATGGTACGTGAAAACGAAAAAACCAAAAGGGTTAGTCTAGAATAGGAGAGAAAGTAGAAACCTTTGTTGTTGGTGGTGTTGTTGTTGTTGTTGTTAGGCGTGGAAGAAGTGGCATCTTTCTTGGAGGTGAAATCTTCATCCTCGTACTCCTCGTCTTCCTGATGATTACCCTTCTCTGTTCTCATCCTTTCTTTATTATTATCAAAAAATAAAATAAAAAAGACTGCTGCTTTGCTTTCTGCTCAGATTTTCACTCTCTATGAGAATCTGCAAAATACCCACAAAACCAAAAAAAATTAAATTAAATTAAATAAGATTAATTAGAAAGAAATAGAGAAAGGGGTAAAATTGGGAAAAGTGAATGAACTTTGGTTTGATTTACTGGCAGGGATTTGGGATTACGATTGGACTTTACAGTTTAGACAGAGAGGGAAAGAGTGGATCTTTTTTGTTTTTGTTTTTATTTATATTTTGGGGGGTGTTTATAAGTTATGTATCAGAGACTCATGAGAGTATATATGCATTTGATTCCGGCCAGTTCAGCTCTATTATTAAGAGGTGTATTATATATAATAAATATATAAAAAGTATAAAAATAACAATAATAATAATAATAATTATTATTATTATTATAAAATGTAGTTAATGGGGGTGTTAAACAAATCCTACGGCTATGGCTGCTCTGCAAAGGCAGTGGCTTATGAGTTATGATGAGTCACTCACCACTCACCAGCACCGCCATGATTCCTCTGCCTGTGCTGCTGCCATAACTGATAACTGGAGGTATCATCATTATCATCATCATCATCTACAATACTCTAACATGTAACATTCAACCAAGAATAACATGTGACTTTTGCAACCAAAACAATAAGAGAATAACATGTGACTTTCATCACGTGCTTCCCGTGCAACCTTTTAATTATACCTTCCTTCCTTTCTTTTTCTTCTTTTTCTTTTTTATCCTCTTTGAATGTTAATTTGGACTTAGGATTGCTCAACCCCTACACATTTACTTGGTTATTGAGTTGAATGTCTTAAATAATTGAGTGTAAGAATATGGCTCGAGACTTGAACACAAGCTAGTGTCCATGCAAAGACCCGACTTTGAGATAGCAACACCACAGATGGCAATCAGCCAAGACTCTGATTCGCAATTCATGATACGCAAAGGGCATGTCAGGAAGAATAGGGGCACAAGGCCTCACTGGTCACAAGTCTACTATCTAGGGTTTTTCATAGCAAAACAAAAAAGAAAGCAGAAAATCTCTCTATCAGGTCTTTCACTAAGAATAGCCCTATTGCCAAACTAAAGTCTAGCTTATCAACAACCGAAGGTAGGCTTTTAGAGGGTGGTATTTTAACACTCACCAAGGATGGAGGATCGGAAATCATGGGTTATCAATTTAAAAGGGAAAGTGATAGAGCTATCAGATTCAATGGTAAATACGATTCGGAGGAGCCCTACAGAAATCATGGGATGGTTCAATCTGGATCTGATGAGAGCGTGGAAGTTTATCTTCCCATTGACTCCGACAAGCCTACAGTAAGGCTCTCTCCCCTTCTCAGACCCAGCATGGTAGTCCTGGCCAAACCCGTGGTGGATTTTCCTCATAGACAGACCAACACCAATAGAGAGAAATTTCCCCATGTGGAAAATGATGTACCGCCCTTATCTTCTATCAACCTTATGTGAATTGGTTCCGATGGTCGAAATAACAAAGGACAGAGTAATGGTAGATTCACCAATGATAACGAGCTGGGCAGGGAATATGCAAGTCAAGAAGTAAGTCCTAGTATTTCATCCTACAAGGAGCATCAACCTCATGATCAGGTGCATACGAGAAAGAGATGGGAGTCCTAGAGCATTCATTGCTGCTAATGAGCGGAGAGGAGTTCTTCAATCACTTTCTGAAGGAAGTTAGGGGGAAAATGTTGAAGCAAGAGGTTTCCAAACCAGCTGTTGACAATTGTCCTCCTCCAATTACTCAATTAATGATGAATATCATGGTATGAAATTGCAGAGGGGCTCTAAGCCCAAACTTTAGCCAAACAGTTGTAAACATGGTGAAAGAGAGCTCGCCGGACATTTTTATTGTTATAGAGACTAGGGTTTGGACAATGTCATTATAACTCAAGAAATACTTCATACTATGAGTAGAAAGAAAGGAAATGTGGGATACATGGCAAACAAAATAGACCTTGAGAAGACCTATGATAGATTGGAATGGAGCTTTGTCCGGGATACTCTCAAACTATTTAACATACCAGACTACCTTGTTAATGTGATAATGAGCTGTATTTCATCCTCTAGTGTGGCAGTTTTGTTCAATGAAGGAGTTTTGGAAGAATCACATCCGATGAGAGGTATAAGGCAAGGTGATCCCTTATCTCCTTATCTCTTTATAATGTGCATGGAGGTTCATAGATTAATGATAAAGGATAAATGTGACTCAAAATTATGGGACCTGGTGAAGGCATCTAGGGGTGGGCTAGCCTTCTCCCATTTGTTATTTGCGGATGATCTAATTCTCTTTGGGAAAGCTGATAAGAAAAACTACACAAGTATAAAAGAAGCACTTGATCGTTTTTGTGAGCTATCTAGGCAAAAGGTAAATAATGGAAAGTCTCGAGTTTATTTCTCGCCAAATATCTCCGAGAAAAGGAGGGAAGAATTATGCTCTTGTCTCGACCTTCACTCAACTCCAAATCTTGGGAAGTATCTAGGATTCTCATTGAAGCTTCCGGGTACAACAAATCAAGAGTTTGATTTTGTTATTGAAAGAGCGCAAGGGAGATTAAGTGGCTGGAAATCACATTTGCTATCCTTTGCTGGAAGAGTGGTCCTTACTTAGTTGGTTTTGTCAGCTATCCCAGTTTATGTTATGCAAGGAACTATGCTACCTACAAAAATCCTTGAAGCCATTGATAGAGTAAGTAGAAACTTTGTGTGGAGATCTTCGGTGGAGAAAAGGAAGCTGCACACTATTAGTTGGGCCAAGATCACTAGGCCCAAGAAAGAGGGAGGTCTTGGTTTAATCGCAACAAAACCCAAAAATTAAGCACTTCTAGCCAAGCTAAATTGGAGGATGCATAAAGAAAGTGATAGTCCATGGGCTAAAGTGCTTAGAACCAAATATTCAAACCCGAGAAAAACATGCTCAAGAACCTGGTCTACTATGAAGAAAGGTAAAGAAGTTTTTGTTCAAGACACCAAATGGGTAGTGGGTGCAAATAGCTCACTAAATTTTTGGCATGATAAATAGCTAAATGAAGGCTCCTTGAGAAGTTTGATTGTTAGGCCCCTTAATAGCGGGGAAGATCAACTAGAGATGGGAGAGGTGACACAGAAGGGGGGCTGGAACTTTAGCTATTGCTCCTTTGTCTTTCCTTGTGGCTTGTTGCAAAGAATTAAGGCCATTCTAATTCCCTACTTAGATGCGAGCTTGGATAACATTAGCTGGGATTATTCTAATTATGGGGAATTTGATGGAAGAAGTGCTTACAAACTAGCAAAAGGAGAAAGCAATGTAACAGACGAATTCGCTAGGAGTTGGATTTGGAAAGTGGATACGCTGCCAAAAATCCAGTGTTTCATATGGAAAAGCTATCTCTTTAGTCTGCCAGCTAAAGATCTGCCTGTTACAAGAGGCATTGCTGAAGACAGTAAATGTGAAGGGTGTGGGAGAGAAGCTGAGACTATTATCCACGTGCTCAGGGATTGTGATATAGCAAAGAAGTTTTGGCTAGACACAGGAAACGGGAGGTGTGATAACAATTTCTTCACATCTGATCTGTGCAGTTGGTTGAAAGAAAATCTAAGGTCCTCCACAGATCTGGTGGAGGCAAATGTGCCATAGAGAGTGTTATTTGCCTTTAAAATATGGGGATTGTGGAAGCAGCGAAACAAGAGAGTATTTATTCAAGCTACACCAAATGGTAGATTGAGCAAAGAAGTGTATAGCATGGCTCTGAATTACCATTATTGTGCTGGTCGTGCTAAGCCTATGAGAACCAAGAGCCCAATTAATATAGGATGGAACAAGCCAGAGAAGAACTGGTACAAGCTAAACACAGATGGGTTAGCTATAGGAAACCCAAGTAAGGCAGGTGGTGGAGGTATTATCCGGGATCATAATGGAGTGTGGATTTCTGGATTTAGTAGAGCCATTGGAATAGCAACAAGTGTAGAAGCGGAGCTATGGGCCTTAAGGGATGGTCTAAAAATTTGCAACCCTTTAAACTTACTAGCAGTTGAGATAGAACTTGATGCCAAAGTCGTGATGGACTGAGTGTCGAAAAGTAACACTAAAAATATTGCTCACTCTACTCTTATATGGGATTGCAGGCAACTAATGGGGTAAATTCCTAATCCAAAGGTCAAGTATTGTTACAGGGAGCCAAACTAGTGCGCAGATAGACTAGCGAAATGGGAGCAACTCAGCGGCAAGACTTTTTCCCCCACTGGATATTATTTTGTTAATGCTTTTATGATTCAGTTGGTGTATGTTATGAGAGGCTATGCCTTAACTCATCTAATTTAAGTTAATGAAGTGATTTCCGTTCTCTACCAAAAAAGAAAGAAAAAGAGTGCAAGAATATATCACCTGAAAGCATTATCTGATCGACTATATAAACTATAAAAACTAACGTGTGTTTGCAAATAGGAGCAGAAGAATATCAAATAATTAAGGCCAAGATCAACCAAAGCCAACCCAAAGATAATAAATCCTTCTAATATCTTTTTAGCCTATGGTTTTGAATTTTGAGACTTTCAAGGTTAGAATTGATGTCGCGGAAGCCTGAAGAGAAACACACACGATGCTCTCTTGATGGAACAGAAACTAAACTGTTAGTTTCTGGTAGTAAACTTCGAATCCACGAGGGGTTTCCCTGAATCCACAAGGAGATAAAACTGGAATCCACCAGAAGAAAATTTGACAAAAGTCTGTGTTTATTGATAATAGTCTATGAAAAAACGTTTACAGACTTTGGGGCCTATTTAAGGGCTCCTTAAAACTTGATTGACAAGAAAATATAATCTAAATTAACTCCTAATTGATACCTAACCATAACAGGAATCAAATTTGACCTAAAAAGCATTAAATGCACCTAAAAACAAGGAAATAAATGCCCTAAACCTAAAATAACGAAAATTACAAAAAAATACCAAATATAAAAGATTACAGAAATTAATTAGAATATTTTGTCCTACATCAGACCCCTCCACTTGAAATAAACTCGTCCTCGAGTTCATTCTTGAAATCTGAAATCTTCCGCTCCAAATAAACAAATACTTTGAATGCTTTAATAACTTGATTAGGCTCTGAAACTTGAATTCTTCATAAAATGTAGCATAAAATTTCTTCTCATCTACTTTCAATTTATTTGCAACATCAATCAAAAATGGGTTGATAATGAAATTAAAATTTTCTACTCCAAGAAAATCAACATATTGTGTAGTCGTCTTCAATAAATCAATCGGAACCTGGGGGTTGTGGGTGATGGACTCGTCCTCACCTTTGAACTCAAGTGAATCTTCCACAACGTTCTCAATAATTACCATCTCTTCATTCCTGTCATTATTCACAATCAACTCAACCTTCGTTTCTTTGACCTCTTCTTCAAATTTTTGACAAGTGGTATTTTCAATCTTCAATTCAATAACTGGTAGCAAATCTTGATCTTTTTTAACCACTTCAAAATTTTCTTTAGAAATAGGCTGCTTCTTCTCAACCCTCAAACCCTTTCCTTTACTTGACACATGGACTTGGCTGTTAAAATTTTGGTTTCGAATATATTGCTTTTCATATGAATACACAGATTTATAATCAACACTTGTATAATCTAGTATATCATAATAGTCATTAGGAAACCATAAATCAATTAATACCTTTTTCATTCTTTGCCAAGAGCAGATTGGATGCTTACCTCGTCGCTTTCTATCAATTTGAATGTCTTCCCACCATTCTTCTGCTTCATTGTCTAATTTATTAGATGCAAGCCGCACCTTTTCTTCATCACAAATCTTCCAAAAATTAAAATATTCTTCTAAATCAAGAAGCCAGTCAATAAAATCCATCTTACACATATCTCCGTCAAAGAATGAAATTTTCTTGTAGTTAGGAGTGCGTCTTTGAATATATTGAACATTGTTGTTGTGAGATGATTTCCTAGCAAGAAGAGTAGCAATCTTTTGCTGGATTTCACCCATAATTTTCTGACTCTTTTCATGAAATTGTTGCTCATAACGAGCCTCTTCACGAAACTTGAGGAACTCAGCCCTAGTGAGGACTAGGTTGTTGACGTCGTCACTGCCGTCATTGTTGTGGTGGTTACCGTCTCGCCGGTTAGCCATCAGACCAGGGTAAGTCAAGGCTCTGATACCAACTGATGTCGCGGAAGCCTGAAGAGAAACACACACGATGCTCTCTTGATGGAACAGAAACTAAACTGTTAGTTTCTGGTAGTAAACCTCGAATCCACGAGGGGTTTCCTTGAATCCACAAGGAGATAAAACTGGAATCCACCAGAAGAAAATTTGACAAAAGTCTGTGTTTATTGATAATAGTCTATGAAAAAACGTTTACAGACTTTGGGGCCTATTTAAGGGCTCCTTAAAACTTGATTGACAAGAAAATATAATCTAAATTAACTCCTAATTGATACCTAACCATAACAGGAATCAAATTTGACCTAAAAAGCATTAAATGCACCTAAAAACAAGGAAATAAATGCCCTAAACCTAAAATAACGAAAATTACAAAAAAATACAAAATATAAAAGATTACAGAAATTAATTAGAATATTTTGTCCTACATCAAGAATGATCTTAGTGACTTCACTCTTTGTAACATCCTATTTTAATGAATTTTGGTTTTTAAGGTTAGTTAATTATAGGGTGTTAATAAATTGATTTTTGGTAGGGAATGGCAAGCAAAATTAGTTGTAAACATGATCTTAACATTTGAATTTTATTTAAAATTATATGTACTTGAATTTTAGTTGAAAATTTAAGTGGAAACCTGAAATGGTTCATGAAAAGGAGTTCTTGAAAAATGAAACAATCTATAAAGAAAAAAAAAAGGGAAAATAATCTTTGACAAAGCCCATTCGTAAACCACAAGATTGTTTGAGAGCAGTGTGGTCACCACCTAGCCTATTTAGTTTGATGAAAGCCCATCATGACATACATGCCCAAATAAGACTAATGTACCCTACTTTGATCCAAAATTGAGTCCATAAAAAAGGTAGTTTTCATATAGGTACTCTCAAAATTATTTGGTACAAATTTGAAGGTTATTTTACAAGAGTTCAAAAAATATCATAGTTTTTTCTTCCAAACAAAAAAATCATAGTTTTCGTACTTTTTTCATTGATTTGCTTTGAGGGGAGAAAGCAAAATTAGATGAAAAATGCATAAGTTGGGTTAATTCATTTGATAAAGTTGTTCAAGATAAAACTTAATTAATTTGAGTATTTACTTATATTAGATTGATCCTGTGGTGTTATAATTTGAAATTTTGGTGGAGTTGTTGGAGGTAAGTAACCTTTTCCCTTGATTGGCAATATTTTTGCTTAAAACATATTGTTTAATTTAATGAAATAGTTATTTGATTCTAATTGTAAAATGTATTATTGAATTATTTTAGTTAATTAATTTTCATTAAAAAAAAAAACAGAATCTCATTCCTTATTGTGACTACACAGAGTTTTGACTAATAAATTAATTTTGCAGACGTTTACATTCTTAAATTTGCAAACTTTTTCATCCTTCAAAAACTTGGATCAAGAAAATATATATATATATATATATATATATATTAGCATCCACATCCTTCAAAAACTTGGATCAAGAAAAAAAAAAAATATATATATATATATATATATTAGCATCCATTTGAACTTCTCAACATGTGAACATGTAACTTAATTGTGTTGCTTTTTGCTCATCTACTGATTGCATTTCTTATTGTATAAAGCTGTGTAATAGAAAATTGCACAGTTTGAGTTTAGAAATTAAACACTAAAATGATTCAAATCATGCATTTTGATTCTTTATTTTCTTTTCTGGTTAGATAAATAATTGAGAGTTGATAGGTTGGAACTCCAAACATCAAAGTGGATGCCAATAGGCAAATAGCATTGAACCGCATACATTTTAATTATCAGTTGTCACATATATAGTGCATACACGATGTTAGGGACCAATTTGATCACCATGAGGACCCATAAATTTCATAGCCAATGGAAGACAGTGAACCAGAAAGTGGAGTAACAATATCCAAATCAAACCCCCATTTCACAAATGCATTTGGTTTAAAGCAATGTTGATGGGTCCACCTTGACGCCAGGTACAAGATTGTGCTGAAGGATAAATCCATATGAAAAGCTTATATATGCTATAGGACATGATCGTATCATCCTTAAAACATTTTATATTGGATTATTAGGTAATTGATAACTATATTCATATTTTTTAAGGAAAATAACATTTTTTAGTTCCATAAATCTATAATCTATAATGGGTTAAAACGCAAGTTTTCACCTTTAAAAAATGCTGCTATGAAGCATCATCCAGAAACAATAGTAAAAGAGCTAGTAAAATAAAAGGCCTTGGACATTAGGCTATTGTCTCATTAGTCAATAATTAATTGACCAATATAATGACAGCCCTTCTTATTGCTCTGTCACTTAATTTTGTGAAAACATTAATAAAAGCTAATTGAAATCTGGTGAGGGATTGAGGGTTCTGTGAGCTGGGTTCACGGGATTCTGCAGGAGTTTATGGCCTAAGAGGCTAAGACCACGGCAGTTCAGAAGGAGTTTGTGAACAGGCTTAACAGCTACAACGCATTAACATCAACTTGAGCAAGAGTGAGGGATTCACTACTTTTTGTTTTTATCCCATGATAGTAAACTAATAATATTATGTATTGTTGGTTGTGCAAGAAAGTGAAGTTTGAATCCTAGAACTCTTATTTTACTCGATCTTAAACATAACTGTAGCGTCTGTAGGCTTCAGCATTACATTGTCTAATATAGATGACACATTCAACTATCCCCTCTAGTGAGTTATAGCTCAATTGAGATTTTTATTCTTTCATGATAATAGAATGGAGGGTAATGTCAAGGGTTTAAGATCCATTGAATGGGTTTGTAAGTAATAACAAGAAAATATATGTCCAACTAACCATTAGGAGAGTAATGATTTTGTTAAAATAACATTATTAGCAACGTGATGTGTTATACCATGTTGTATATGTTAGAGTGAATGCGGAAGAGAAAGTATAAAATAGGAACAGTGAGAACATGAGGGTTGCGTGGTTCAGCCAGTGACGGCTCTAGGATATATTTTTAGGGGGGTCAATAAGAAGATGTATTTTGGGCAAAAAAAAAAAGTGAATCTTGCGGTCTACATGATTTCTTTATTACAAAATTTTTCATAATACGTACTAACAAGTGAATAAAAGATGAGAACTGCTACATCTAAAATATTTTCACAACACTTTTCCAACAAATTTTAGGTTATAAGTTGTTATTAGTTCTAATTTAAACTCACGACTAAAATTATTTTTTTTTTTTTTTTTTCTTTAGTAACAACTAGTAACAATTTGCCAATTAGATTTTATTATGAACGTATTATGAACATAGCATACCTCATATAAGATAAATTATAAGTTCATTGCATATTATTTATTAATATGATGAAGATAATAATTATTGTTGCTAAGATTAAATCTTAGACATTATCTATTGTTTTTAAATACAATCAACATATGAATTATTGTTGTTAAGTGAACTCCAAGTGAGATCTAAATACAATAAACTTTTATGTATTAATTTATTTCAAATTTGTTAAGATGTAAATGATTTTTTTTAGATTTAAGATGAAAAAATTTATACTTTTGTTGTTAGGCTTACTATTTTTCCCCCCCATATTTTAGATCATATTGGTTTGTTATTGTTTTTTTTTTTAATTTTAATTTTAATTTTATTTTATTAAAAAGACCAGATATTGTCAAAATGATCATATTCAAATTCATTTAAGCTAGGCTTAAAAAAAAAAATAAAGTTTAGGAGGTTCAAAATTTATATTAGGAGGATCAAATTAAAAAAAATTATATACAAATTTTTTTTTGGTCCAGCTCAGGGGGTTCATTTGAACCCCCTGGGTTGCACCTAGAGCCGCCCATGGGTTCAGCCTTGTTGGCCTACATCCACGGAGAAATCCCTTAAGAGCTACATCTTTATTGTATAAGAGTGTAGTACAATAACTTATGTTACAATGAACCCTAACATAAGTATATATAGATGACTAAATCCTAGACTACTAGTATAAGCAGGAATGAACTTGGGCCTATTATATTGGGCTAATATGTCTAATATATCTCTAACAGATTTCTTGTGCACACAATACACATTCGATGACTATGATTATTGTATGCAACACATTTTTAAAGAACAAAACGTCTTCTAGTCAATTTCTCATCTCCCTTTAAAAAATGTGATGTTCCTCCAATGAACTAAATGCAACCATTGAGGACAGCACTAGGGATATGCAATTATTGAGAATTTCCTAGAGCTGATCCCTTATTTCAAAGATGTGCCAACAAGTCAAAAAAAAAAAAAAAATTGAAAACGTTAAATAAAATATTTTTTGAGCCTGACTTGTGGGCCCATATGTTAATCTCATAATGGCGTATACGCCCTACTTACTAAATACTTTCCCATTTCCATTAGTGAAAATACATTTGGTAAAAAATAATTAGTACATAGCAACCTATTTTAGAGATACTGACTCAATATATATAGAATGATAATAAATTAATGTTATGAGAAACAAGTCTTTTGGCAGTGTTTAGCCTTACCAATAAAACATGGAAAATGCTAATTAATATTACGGGAAACAAATCTTTTGGTGAATTTCAAACACAATAGATCATGTCAAATTAACTTTTTTATGATTTATGAGACATCAGTCTCAAAGAATGTCTATTTTTTTTTTTGGAGAAAAATTAGTTTGTAAAGGATATGTATTAAAATTTATAATATCTTTCATGTCACTTATAAAACATATATATAAAAGAAAGAAAAACATAAGCTTGCTTGACTAGCAGTCTAGCATACAAAAGAGCTAAACTAAGTTAACCGGACTTTATGAACGGAAGAGAAATGCTTAGCTGCAGTGACCATGGTTGCCTCTGGGCCATCAGGCAACTCAGCTGTTGGATCCTTTTTCATTTTTTCACCTTCGCCAGAGGCACAAAAGCATAAAGCGAATGTTGTTAAGATTGACGAATACCAAGCCTCTTTCTTTTCCTTACTTATCTCTCGCTAGCAAGCCTAGAAAATATTGGAGGCAAGTCTATGAAAGTAGAAACAACAATTGCAAATATGTTATATATATATATGTGTGTGTGTGTGTGTGTTGTATGTACGAATTCCTAAAGAAGTGCTTAATTTGCTTGTAGATCAGTCTCAGAGAACCATCTTGGCCATTATATAAGCTCAAGTTTCTTGATGGTTAAGCAAGAATTGTAAAAGTTCAAAAGGAAAGATTGCAGCACTTAGCTAGGAAGTTGACCGTGTTTACTGAATACGATAAGTTCAAGTTATACTTAGTATGGGTTTGGATACAATGGTTAGTTGCGGCGCGTTTTAGGCTGTGCGTTTTCTCCCTTTTTTTTTTTTTTTTTTTTTGCCGGCTTTTTTGACTTTGAGGGACAAAAAAAAAAAAAAAAAAAAATTGAAAACGTTAAATAAAATATTTTTTGAGCCTGACTTGTGGCCCCATGTGTTAATCTCATAATGGCGTATACTCCCTACTTACTAAATACTTTCCCATTTCCATTAGTGAAAATACATTTGGTAAAAAATAATTAGCGCATAGCAACCCTATTTTAGAGATACTGACTCAATATATATAGAATGATAATAAATTAATGTTATGAGAAACAAGTTTTTTGGCAGTGTTTAGCCTTACCAATAAAACATGGAAAATGCTAATTAATATTACGAGAAACAAATCTTTTGGTGAATTTCAAACACAATAGATCATGTCAAATTAACTTTTTTATGATTTATGAGACATCAGTCTCAAAGAATGTCTTTTTTTTTTTTTTTTTTTTGGGAGAAAAATTAGTTTGTAAAGGATATGTATTAAAATTTATAATATCTTTCATGTCACTTATAAAACATATATTAAAAAGAAAGAAAAACATAAGCTTGCTTGACTAGCAGTCTAGCATACAAAAGAGCTAACTAAGTTAACCGGACTTTATGAGCGGAAGAGAAATGCTTAGCTGCAGTGACCATGGTTGCCTCTGGGCCATCAGGCGACTCAGCTGTTGGATTCTTTTTCATTTTTTCACCTTCGCCAGAGGCACAAAAGCATAAAGCGAATGTTGTTAAGATTGACGAATACCAAGCCTCTTTCTTTTCCTTACTTATCTCTCGCTAGCAAGCCTAGAAAATATTGGAGGCAAGTCTATGAAAGTAGAAACAACAATTGCAAATATGTTATATATATATATGTGTGTGTGTGTGTGTGTGTGTGTTGTATGTACGAATTCCTAAAGAAGTGCTTAATTTGCTTGTAGATCAGTCTCAGAGAACCATCTTGGCCATTATATAAGCTCAAGTTTCTCGATGGTTAAGCAAGAATTGTAAAAGTTCAAAAGGAAAGATTGCAGCACTTAGCTAGGAAGTTGACCGTGTTTACTGGACACGATGAGTTCAAGTTATACTTAATGTAATTTTACACAATATTACACTACTCAATATTTTTTAATTGGATACAAATTTTGACAAATTTACTGTTAGATTAAATTATCTTCGTATATTCTTAATGCTTGTAAAATTTTAAGGTGATAAAAAATTAATAGCCATGTCATCAATAAATTTTTTAAATTCAAGTTTTTGTAATTTAAATGCATAAAAGATAAGTTTATGGATTAAATGGTAAATAACATCCAATTGACATGAAAATTTGCATGATTATTATAAACATATAGAACATGTAATTCAACGGTGAGATTTTTAAAATATGAATTCTATAACAAGTTATTTGGTGGTGTAACATTACTTAGAAGTGTAACTCTAAGCAATATTACACAAGGTGTAACTTGAACCCAATCCTATATACATATGTATATATATGATAAATTCTTTGTAATATTAATTTTTCAACACTACAGTCTTTATAATATTTGTAAAAGTTCAAAAGGAAAGATCGCAACACTTAGCTAGGAAGTTGACCATGTTTATTGGATAGGTCTTTGCAATATATATATATATATATATGCGTTGAGTTTGAAGTTACACTTGGTGTAACTCTTAAGTAATGCTACACTACTCAATATTTTTTAGGCGAAAACCACATTTTCTTCCCTACATTTTCATGCGATTTCCACTTTGGTCCCTATCTTTTATTTTCACTGCTTTTACTCTCTATCCTAAAAAATGTGTCTCGTTTTTATCCCTGCTATTACATCAGATACGGAAAATGCACATGTGGCAAATGGCATAAGTTAAAAATATTAAAATAATGTCCACAAGTCTCCATGTGGCTTTCCCGCCCTTCAATTAGTCACATGGCACTCATATGACATTCTTTCTAAACCAAAAACCTCAAATCAACTAAAAACTTTACCCTAACCTCTTTCCTGTCGCTCAAATCACCATAGACCACAAAAAAAAACCCCAAATCAGCAAGCACAATCCCTAACCTCTTACCAAGATAGCTTCAGAGTGATTGTAGCAACTCCGTGTTTATGAAAGGCACATTGCGAAGGCTCTCTCTCTCTCTCTCTCTCTCTCTCTCTCTCTCTCTCTCTCTCTTATGAATGCTATTTTTAAGATATATATATATATATATATATGCGTTGAGTTTGAAGTTACATCTAGTGTAACTCTTAAGTAATGTCTTAAGTAATGCTACACTACTCAATATTTTTTAGGCGAAAACCACATTTTCTTCCCTACATTTTCACGCGATTTCCACTTTGGTCCCTATCTTTTATTTTCACTGCTTTTACTCCCTATCCTAAAAAATGCGTCTCGTTTTTATCCCTGCTATTACATCAGATACGGAAAATGCACATGTGGCAAATGACATAAGTTAAAAATATTAAAATAATGTCCACAAGTCTCTATGTGGCTTTCCCGCCCTTCAATTAGTCACATGGCACTCACATGACATTCTTTCTAAACCAAAAAACCTCAAATCAACTAAAAACTTTACCCTAACCTCTTTCCCATCGCTTAAATCACCATAGACCACAAAAAAACCCCAAATCAGCAAGCACAATCCCTAACCTCTTACCAAGATAGCTTCAGAGTGATTGTAGCAACTCCGTGTTTGTCAAAGGCACATTGCGAAGGCTCTCTCTCTCTCTCTCTCTTATGAATGCTATTTTTAAGTGCTGGGTAATCAGTCTGGGTCTCAATCTCAGCTTTTGATTTTGAGAATTTGGGAATTTTGAGATGTTGTGTTTTGTTCTTGCTCTGGGTTCTCTCTCTCTCTCTCTCTCTCTCTCTCCCTTTATAGTTGTTGCAGTGGACATAATATTGACTGTGATAGTGGAATATTTTTAGGATTTGCATTGTTTGGCTGTTTGGCTGTTGTGTGTTACTTTTGTTTATAGCTTTTGGTATTTGTAGTTGTGTTTGTTTTACTTTTGTTTATCAGGGGCCACAATATTGACTGTGATAAACAATGGAATATTTTTGTTGGTATTTGCATTGTTTGTCTGTATTGTGTGTCACTATTGTTTATTAAAGGCCGCTATATTGACTTTGATAAACCATGGAATCTTTGTGTTGGTATTTGCATTGATTGTCTATATTGTGTCTTGCTTTTCGAATGATCCATAGACCTGTGTGATTAATGAATGATTAATTCTATCTTTCTTTCTATATGCTTGTTGCTTGAGTGTATTAGGCTATATCTAATAACTAGATTTTAAGCAAATAGGCAAATGATTATGAAGGTGGAATCTGAGTTGTGTCCTAAGATAAGAAAGAGATTGTATAAGGAGAAATTGGCATGTAGCAAGTGGCTAGCATGTTAGGTTGGTCGTACCAAGTTTGAAGTGAAGAATGGGCTAAAGAATTTCACTGTGGACTTGGAAGAGAAGATGTGTAGCTGTAGGAAATGGGACATAACTGGCATACCATGTTGCCATGCCATTTCCTGTATCTTTTTCAATAGGGAAGATTCTGAAAAGTATGTCAATGCTTGCTACAAAAGAACAACCTACATTGATTGCTATGACCTCATTATAAAGCCTATCAATGGCCAGAATATGTGGAGACCCAGTGGACTACCACCTGTGCAGCCCCTATCAAGAGGAGACCTCTTGGCCGGCCTAAAAAGAAGAGGGCATTGGAGCCTGATGAACCTAGAAGTCACAGAAAAAACAAAGTTCTAGGCATTTCAAAACAATGCAAGGTATGTGGGAAATTTGGCCACAACAGGAGGAGTTGCAAGGGAGAAGTAGAAGTGAACTCCTCCCTGCCTAGGAGTGCATCCCAAGTCAACAAGACCACTAGGAGGCTAAGTATACTTCTTTGACTTAGATATCTATGTTGTTTTATTTTTCAGTTGGTAGCTTATTAATTGTTATTGTACTTATGCTTGTGCTTGTGCTTGCAGGCAGCCAAGGATGGTCATGTAAACAACCCAACTGTGGGCAGTGCACAACCAAGCTCCAATGCTCAGCCAACTATAAATAGGGCACAACTAAGCTCTACTGATGATGTGACCACAACTGCACCTCCACCCCCACTGATAACCAGTCCAGTCCAAGACCAAAAAGACAGAGGAAGAGAAGTGCAGTCACCATTAAGACCTTGAATGCATTTAGGAATGCAGCAAGGTATATGGCAGCAATGAGATCTGCTGGAAGATAGCAAGCTGAAGCAGGACCTTTTTTTTTTGCTATATGTTGAAAGCCAAAGTTGATTTTTTTTTTTTTTTTGAGAAAAAAGTTGACCAAGTTAATATGTTTATGTAACTGCTAAGGCAATTGGCATTTTGGTATACTTATATAATGGCTAACCAAGTCCTTTTTTTGTATGAATGTGTTGGGTAGAGTTTGTCCCATATTTTGTAATTATTGGTACACCAAAAATTGTCATTGGTGTTAATTAGTGATCATTAGTATTTATAGGTGGATGAATACTTGGTGTTAATTGGTGTTAATTATTGTCTATTTATTGGTGTTAATTGTTGTCTATATATTGGTGTTAATTGGTGTTAATTTGTTCATTAGTATTTACCATTTCTCCCATTGTTATGATGAATACTTAATTCATGTACAGTTGAAGCCAAATTTGTTTGATTGGTATTGGGGGGCTATTTTGTTTTTAATGCTATTATTCAGGTACCTTTATATGATTCAAATATGCAAGTCTGTAATTATGCAAGTAATATTCAACTTGAGTGTTTCGTCTGTGATTATGTCAACAGTGGGCAGCTATTTACCATGTTTGGTTTGTGATTATGTCAACAGTAGGAGAGAGCTCTGTTTATTTGGTGTATTAGATATGGCTTTGTTTTTCTGATTTTCAGCTTCATATGCAGAGTAATATTGAGTGCATACAAAGCACAAATAGTTCACAACAATACAATAAATTGGCATACAAGTCATACATTAATTAAAAAGTGATGTTCCATTGCTAAAGTCTCGGATTATAGAGAGAATTACACCAAAATTCAGGCATTTTCCTACTAATACATACCAACACATATCAACACATACCAACACAAATTTAGACCAACACATACCAACAAAAAAATTCTGCCAAAACCTACCAACATACACCAAAATTATGGTATTTTTACACTAATACCTACCCACTTAATGACCCATTTTCCCCCCACCTATTTCGCCAACCAAAAAAAGCATCAAGCAAAGTAGCATCCCACTTATCACCAGAGACAGCCCCAGGTAGATAAGTAGCCTCTTCTTTCTCTTCCTATAGCCTACAATGTCAGCTTAAAGGGTTAAAATCCGTTGCCTTCGCTTCAGAATCAGCACTTTGCCACGCTTGCAGATTTCATCATCACACCATTGAAAAAAATTTACAATTGTGTCCAACCTGACACCGAGGAGCCAGATAGAACCCTTTATATATTCATTCAAAATCATGAAAAACAACAACAAATAGTATTAGCAAAATCTGGTCACAGCCAATCCAACACTTGTATTAGCAAAATACTAAAATCCTTGAAACTAAAAAAGACCCACTAAAGAAAATAGCTATAAAATAAGAACCCAATAACAGAATCCAATAAATGTTCCATAAAGCAACATCTTTACAGTTAATAAAGCCTACAAAAAGTTCCTATTTCTCACTCTGTTTTTTTCCCACCCAGAAAATCAATAGAAATTTAAAAAGTGTACAAAGAGAGATCGTGTATGGTTGGAAAAAAAGAGAGATAGTGTATTATATAGATACTAACTTACCCAATAATTTGGACACTCGTAGAACTTTCTTCCAGGGTTTTTAGGTGTCCACGAAACAACCAAAACGGGTTTCTCAAAGTAGAAGTATTGGGTTAGGCCCCTTTTCCTCAAGCTTCCACTCGATGACATCAAGCTTGAGGAAAAGGGGCCCAACCCAATGCTTGAGGAAAAGGTGTATTTGGTTGATGGTACAGCTTTGGATGTTGTGGGTATGGGAGACGTTCGGATACTATTTCCTAATGGGTCTGTTTGGTTACTGGAGAAGGTCCGACATATTCCTGACCTAAGGAGGAATTTGATTTCTGTTGGACAACTTGATGATGAAGGGCATGCAATACTATTTGTTGGTGGTACTTAAAAAGTTACAAAGGGAGCCAGGGTATTGGCTCGTGGAAAGAAGACCGGTACTCTATATGACCTCAAGTCCAAGAGACATAATGCAGTTGCTGAAGCAAGTACTAATACAAGCCTATGGCATCGCAGACTTGGTCACATGAGTGAGAAAGGGATGAAGATGCTGCTGTCAAGAGGAAAACTACCAAAATTGAAGTCCATTGATTTTGACATGTGTGAAAGCTGCATCTTAAGAAAGCAGAAAAATGTGATCTTCTTGAAAATTGACAGGACATCGAAGGCTGAAAAATTGGAGTTAGTACACACTAATTTGTGGGGGCCTTCTCCAGTTGCATCCCTTGGAGGTTCAAGGTACTACATCACTTTCATTGATGACTCAAGTAGAAAGGTATAGGTTTATTTTCTAAAAAATAAATCTGATGTATTTGAAAATTTTAAGAAGTGGAAGGTCATGGTTGAGACAGAAACAGGTTTGAAAGTAAAATGTTTGAGATCAGATAATGCAGGAGAGGACATAAGTGGAGGGTTCAGTAAGTATTGTGCTGCATAAGGAATTAGGATGGAAAAGACCATTCTTGGGACACCACAACAGAATGGTGTGGCTGAGCGCATGAATAGAACTCTCAATAAGTGTGCTAGGAGTATGAGGTTGCATGCTGGACTACCAAAAACTTTTGAGCTGATGCTATTAATATTGCAACTTACCTGATAAATCAAGGGCCATCAGTTTTTATAGAGTTCAAACTTCCTGAGAAAGTTTGAAGCAGTAAAGAGGTAAAGTTCTCACATTTAAATTTTTTTTTTATTGAGTTTCTTATGTTCATATTGATTCTGATGCTCGTAGTAAATTTAATGCAAAGTCTAAAATATGTTTTTTTATTGGCTATGGTGATGAGAAATTTGGCTATAGGTTTTGGGATGAACAAAACAGGAAAATCATCAGAAGTAGAAATGTGATATTTAATGAATAGGTTATGTATAAGGACAAGTCAACTGTAGTGTTAAATGTTACAGAGATAGATCAAAAGAAATATGAGTTTCTCAACTTAGATGAATTAACTGAAAGTACTGTCCAAAAAAGGGGTGAAAATGATAAGGAGAATGTAGATTCACAGGTAGATCAAAGTACACATGTAGCTGAAGTCCGTAGATCTTTCAGAACCATTAGATCTCCATAGCGTTATTCACCCACTTTAAATTATCTCCTATTGACTGATGGTGGTGAGCCAGAGTGTTATGAAGAAGCCTTGCAGGATGAAAATTCAAGCAAGTGGGAGTTAGCCATGAAGGATGAGATGGATTCCTTATTAGGGAATCAGATATAGGAATTGAATGAATTGCTAGTAAGAAAGAAGGTTTTGCACTACAAGTGGGTATACAGAATAAATAATGAGCATGATGGTAGCAAACGTTACAAGGCTAGATTAGTTGTTAAAGGGTTCTAGCAGAAGGAGGGCATTGACTACATAGAGATATTTTCTCCAGTTGTGAAGATGTCAACAATTAGACTGGTATTGGGAATGGTGGCTATAGAAAACTTATATTTTGAGCAGTTAGATGAAGACGGCATTCCTTCATGGTGACTTGGAGGAAGACATTTACATGATTCAGCCAAAAGGGTTCATTGTTCAAGGACAATAGAATCTAGTCTGCAAACTGAGAAATAGCTTGTATGGCCTAAAACAAGCTCCAAGACAGTGGTACAAGAAATTTGACATTTTTATGTATAGAATTGGGTTCAAGAGATGTGAAGCTGATCAATGTTGCTATGTTAAGTTTTTTGACAATTCTTATATCATTTTACTGTTGTATGTAGATGATATGCTCATTGTAGGGTCTAACATTAAGGAGATTAATAATCTAAAAAAGCAATTGTCAAAACAGTTTGTAATAAAGGATTTGGGAGCTGCAAAGCAAATCTTTGATATGAGAATCATTAGAGATAAGGCTAATAGTACATTGAAGCTTTTATAGTCAGAGTATGTGAAGAAAGTTCTCAATAGGTTCAACATGAATGAAGTTAAACCAGTGAGCATATCCTTGGGTAGTCATTTCAAATTAAGTAAGGAACAATCTCCGAAAACAAAAGAAGAAAGGGACCATATGAGCAAGGTGCGCTATGCCTCAGCTATTGGCAGCTTGATGTATGCTATGGTGTGTACAAGGCCAAACATTACACATACAGTGAGAGTTGTGAACAGATTCATGAGTAGGCCCGGAAAGCATCATTGGGAGGTAGTTAAGTGGATTTTGAGATATCTGAGGGGTTCATCAGATACATGTCTTTACTTCACAGGTGCAAGTTTGAAATTATAGGATTATGTAGATGTTGATTTTGCTGGTGATATTGATAATAGAAAGAGTACTACTAGGTTTGTATTTACTCTGGGTGGTACAGCTATATCATAGGCTTCAAATCTATAAAAGATTGTTACTTTGTCTACTACAAAAGCTGAGTATATTGCAACAATTGAAGCTGGAAATAAGATGATTTGGCTACATGGCTTCTTAGATGAATTTGGGCAAGAAGTAGGAGATGGGCATTCTACATAGTGACAATCAAAATGCAATTTTTCTTGTTAAAAATTTGACTTTTCATACAAAGTCGAAACATATACAGACAAAATACCACTTTATCCGTTATCTTATTGAAGATAAGTTGGTAATACTTGAGAAGATTTGTAGATCTAAGAATCCGGCAGACATGTTGACTAAGGGTGTCACTATTGAGAAGCTGAAGTTGTGTGCAGCTTCAGTTGGTCTTCTAGCTTGAGGATAAGAGGATGAGTTGCAGGGATGAGGCACTTTTGGAGGATAGCGGCTGATGTTGGTGATTAAACTAGTCTCCAAGTGAGGGATTTGTTAGGCTTTGTGAAGTCTAGTTGTGTTTGATCTCGGTTGACGACCAGACTCGACACGAAATAATTTTGCGTAGTTTTTAATGGGAGATTTTCTGAGGCTTAGGGTTTTCGTTGTTGTTGTCGTTCTTGAGAGACTGAAACACTATAATCGCACTTTGTATTTTTTACCTAATAATAGTGAAATCCCTACAACTTCGTGGACGTAAGCAAATTGCCGAATCACGTAAATATTGTCTTGTACGTATGATTGTTTTCTTTGGCGTATGTTTTCTCTATTTTTGTTTCTCACATGTTGGGAATTTCAAGTTTATTCCCTACACTGGCATGGTTGTGGGTTTGTAGGATTCTTTGGGCGAGATCAGCGTGGTCAAGGATCTGGTAGTTGTTGTGGTGGCGAGATCAGCGTGGTTATGGGTTTGCAGCTTGGATTTGGTTGTGGGTGGTGATGGGTTTACTAATCAGTTTTGGTCGTGGGTTTGGGGTTGAGTTTCAGTGGTGAGTTGTGGTGGACCATGGGTTGTGGTGGCATGGTGGGTTTGGGGCTGAGTTTGGTGGGTTTGCTTGGTGGGTCGGGTGGGTTTGCTTGGTGTTTCCCGTGGTGGCTCTGTGATGTGGTGGTTGTTGGTTGTGTTGTTGATGATGGGTGGTGGTTATAAGTTGTGTTGTTGATGGTGGGAGGTGGTTATTAGTTGTGTTGTTGATGGTGGATCAGTTGGTGATGATGGATCGGTGGGTGGTGATTGGAAATTTTGGGTGGATAGGTGGGTGGCTTTGTTCTTGATGGTTGGTTAAGTTTCTGTGCTGGATTTGTTTAGGGTTTGGGATGAGTTTCTGTGTTGGGTTTTTTTTTTTTTTTTTTGNCCTTTTGGCTGAATCATGTAAATGTCTTCCTCCAAGTCACCATGAAGGAATGCCGTCTTCATCTAACTGCTCAAAATATAAGTTTTCTATAGCCACCATTCCCAATACCAGTCTAATTGTTGACATCTTCACAACTGGAGAAAATATCTCTATGTAGTCAATGCCCTCCTTCTGCTAGAACCCTTTAACAACTAATCTAGCCTTGTAACGTTTGCTACCATCATGCTCATTATTTATTCTGTATACCCACTTGTAGTGCAAAACCTTCTTTCTTACTAGCAATTCATTCAATTCCTATATCTGATTCCCTAATAAGGAATCCATCTCATCCTTCATGGCTAACTCCCACTTGCTTGAATTTTCATCCTGCAAGGCTTCTTCATAACACTCTGGCTCACCACCATCAGTCAATAGGAGATAATTTAAAGTGGGTGAATAACGCTATGGAGATCTAATGGTTCTGAAAGATCTACGGACTTCAGCTACATGTGTACTTTGATCTACCTGTGAATCTACATTCTCCTTATCATTTTCACCCCTTTTTTGGACAGTACTTTCAGTTAATTCATCTAAGTTGAGAAACTCATATTTCTTTTGATCTATCTCTGTAACATTTAACACTACAGTTGACTTGTCCTTATACATAACCTATTCATTAAATATCACATTTCTACTTCTGATGATTTTCCTGTTTTGTTCATCCCAAAACCTATAGCCAAATTTCTCATCACCATAGCCAATAAAAAAACATATTTTAGACTTTGCATTAAATTTACTACGAGCATCAGAATCAATATGAACATAAGAAACTCAATAAAAAAAAAATTTAAATGTGAGAACTTTACCTCTTTACTGCTTCAAACTTTCTCAGGAAGTTTGAACTCTATAAAAACTGATGGCCCTTGATTTATCAGGTAAGTTGCAATATTAATAGCATCAGCTCAAAAGTTTTTGGTAGTCCAGCATGCAACCTCATACTCCTAGCACACTTATTGAGAGTTCTATTCATGCGCTCAGCCACACCATTCTGTTGTGGTGTCCCAAGAATGGTCTTTTCCATCCTAATTCCTTATGCAGCACAATACTTACTGAACCCTCCACTTATGTCCTCTCCTGCATTATCTGATCTCAAACATTTTACTTTCAAACCTGTTTCTGTCTCAACCATGACCTTCCACTTCTTAAAATTTTCAAATACATCAGATTTATTTTTTAGAAAATAAACCTATACCTTTCTACTTGAGTCATCAATGAAAGTGATGTAGTACCTTGAACCTCCAAGGGATGCAACTGGAGAAGGCCCCCACAAATTAGTGTGTACTAACTCCAATTTTTCAGCCTTCGATGTCCTGTCAATTTTCAAGAAGATCACATTTTTCTGCTTTCTTAAGATGCAGCTTTCACACATGTCAAAATCAATGGACTTCAATTTTGGTAGTTTTCCTCTTGACAGCAGCATCTTCATCCCTTTCTCACTCATGTGACCAAGTCTGCGATGCCATAGGCTTGTATTAGTACTTGCTTCAGCAACTGCATTATGTCTCTTGGACTTGAGGTCATATAGAGTACCGGTCTTCTTTCCACGAGCCAATACCCTGGCTCCCTTTGTAACTTTTTAAGTACCACCAACAAATAGTATTGCATGCCCTTCATCATCAAGTTGTCCAACAGAAATCAAATTCCTCCTTAGGTCAGGAATATGTCGGACCTTCTCCAGTAACCAAACAGACCCATTAGGAAATAGTATCCGAACGTCTCCCATACCCACAACATCCAAAGCTGTACCATCAACCAAATACACCTTTTCCTCAAGCATTGGGTTGGGCCCCTTTTCCTCAAGCTTGATGTCATCGAGTGGAAGCTTGAGGAAAAGGGGCTTAACCCAATACTTCTACTTTGAGAAACCCGTTTTGGTTGTTTCGTGGACACCTAAAAACCCTGGAAGAAAGTTCTACGAGTGTCCAAATTATTGGGTAAGTTAGTATCTATATAATACACTATCTCTCTTTTTTTCCAACCATACACGATCTCTCTTTGTACACTTTTTAAATTTCTATTGATTTTCTGGGTGGGAAAAAAACAGAGTGAGAAATAGGAACTTTTTGTAGGCTTTATTAACTGTAAAGATGTTGCTTTATGGAACATTTATTGGATTCTGTTATTGGGTTCTTATTTTATAGCTATTTTCTTTAGTGGGTCTTTTTTAGTTTCAAGGATTTTAGTATTTTGCTAATACAAGTGTTGGATTGGCTGTGACCAGATTTTGCTAATACTATTTGTTGTTGTTTTTCATGATTTTGAATGAATATATAAAGGGTTCTATCTGGCTCCTCGGTGTCAGGTTGGACACAATTGTAAATTTTTTTCAATGGTGTGATGATGAAATCTGCAAGCGTGGCAAAGTGCTGATTCTGAAGCGAAGGCAACGGATTTTAACCCTTTAAGCTGACATTGTAGGCTATAGGAAGAGAAAGAAGAGGCTACTTATCTACCTGGGGCTGTCTCTGGTGATAAGTGGGATGCTACTTTGCTTGATGCTTTTTTTGGTTGGCGAAATAGGTGGGGGGAAAATGGGTCATTAAGTGGGTAGGTATTAGTGTAAAAATACCTTAATTTTGGTGTATGTTGGTAGGTTTTGGCAGAATTTTTTTGTTGGTATGTGTTGGTCTAAATTTGTGTTGGTATGTGTTGATATGTGTTGGTATGTATTAGTAGGAAAATGCCTGAATTTTGGTGTAATTCTCTCTATAATCCGAGACTTTAGCAATGAACATCACTTTTTAATTAATGTATGACTTGTATGCCAATTTATTGTATTGTTGTGAACTATTTGTGCTTTGTATGCACTCAATATTACTCTGCATATGAAGCTGAAAATCAGAAAAACAAAGCCATATCTAATACACCAAATAAACAGAGCTCTCTCCTACTGTTGACATAATCACAAACCAAACATGGTAAATAGCTGCCCACTGTTGACATAATCACAGACGAACACTCAAGTTGAATATTACTTGCATAATTACAGACTTGCATATTTGAATCATATAAAGGTACCTGAATAATAGCATTAAAAACAAAATAGCCCCCAATACCATCAAACAAATTTGGCTTCAACTGTACATGAATTAAGTATTCATCATAACAATGGGAGAAATGGTAAATACTAATGAACAAATTAACACCAATTAACACCATATATAGACAACAATTAACACCAATAAATAGACAATAATTAACCCCAATTAACACCAAGTATTCATCCACCTATAAATACTAATGATCACTAATTAACACCAATGACAATTTTTGGTGTACCAATAATTACAAAATATGGGACAAACTCTACCCAACACATTCATACAAAAAAAGGACTTGGTTAGCCATTATATAAGTATACCAAAATGCCAATTGCCTTAGCAGTTACAAACATATTAACTTGGTCAACAACTCATTTAGATTAAAAAAAAAAAAACTTAAATAAGACATGTGATGCAAAATTAGACAACAATGTCACTCCAATTTAAATTTTAATTGAATTTTCTCTCAATTTTAAATTTAATTATATATATATATATATGGTATTTCTATTCATTCATTCTGGATTTGGGTTTTGGAACATAGTGATTGAGAGGACAAGCCTACAGTGGATGTTGTTGGACGGTTGATACACCCTCGTGTCCATCAAGGTTTGTACACGTGAACAACACATAGTAATAATAAAGTTAATTAAACACAAAGGCAGCAGGCAGGTCGAGTCTGTCATAAAAAAATAAAATCCATGTGCGCTTTCTTCACCGCCCACCGGATTAAGATCATATCATATCATATAATTCTATTTTTGAATATATATCAACATTCAATCCAATGTCTTTCTCAAAAAAAATCCAATGTCGGTTCCATTCCGTACATAAATTAAGGCAACTTTCAGCTCTATTCGTCCACTGCGACGTACGTGGCAGTATTCTAGTTGTTGTCTCATCTCATTCTGCCCTCTGTATTATTTTGTCTTTTGCTTTTTGTATTATAGGCTACAAATACTACAAAAATACAATGTATCTAGTCACCCCTATACCTCCACAATATGATTCTCTATTTCAAAATAATACTCTACTAATATATCTCACTTCTTTAATCTGTTCTGCAAAACTTGTACTTATTTATATTTAAAACGAAAATAAAATATTTAATTAATATTGATAGATAATCTAAGGTCATAAAACTAATAAAGTAATAATGGGTTATCTCTCCTTTTTTTTTTCATGATTTTATTTTCTCTCCACTTTTTTCCCAACCATATTCTATACTTAAATAACATTTCATTCCTTTATAGAAATAGAGACAATGCTTTCATTAAAAAATTGGAGACAATCAGCCAGTGGTTACTTTTAGCGTTTGTTAATGAGTGTGTAAAAGTGAAGATGTATTTAATATTTAATGTTAAATAATATTTTTTATACATATTTTTATAATAAAAATTTTTGTACATACATATAAGAAAAGCACACCTAATGTATTAATTTGTGTATCTAAATTAATGAATTATTAACAAGTATATATTTTTAGGGTTTCAATTAGTTTAATTGGTAAAATCTATTATTGTTGAGTAAGAGATCTAAAATTCAAATGCTGCTTACACAAAAAATTAATTGATATCTTGACCTAATAATAAAAAACAATTATCATAAAATGGACATCTATGAAGTTGATGTCATAAGTTGAAATTATAAGTAATCTATAAAATAAATAAATTAAAAATACAAATCAATGTTAATAATTGAATATTTATCATTATCTTTACGGAAAAGTTTTGAAGGCATAGCAAATTCAATCCACTCTTTTTGTGGAGAAGGTTTTAGGAACTCTACCGTGGAGTTACTCTAAAAATTTTAGAGAATTCTAATATTTTCTTTGATTCTTTTTTGTTAACAGATGACTTAAAGAGTATACATTAATTAGCATGTATTTAATACACTTTCTAATGACATTTATTTATATATATTAATGAGTCATGCTAACTAGTTCCCTTAGGGCACTCATTAATAATCTATTTTAGGAAAGTTTTGATACCACTTTTATAAGAAATGAAAAAAACTGCCAAAATATTAATTACTTTTTTTTTTTCATTTCCCATAAAAAATTTTTTTAAATGGATTATTAATGAGTGCTCTAAGAGCACTCATTAGCATTTCCCTTATTTTAAATTCAAAATGTGTACAATTATAAAAAGACACAAACACATTGAATTTATACACACAAACCAATAAACTATAAATAAGTGTATTTATATTTTCATAAAGCATAAAACATAATTAATAATTTAATGTTGTAAAAAATCTTGTAGTCTAATAATCCTATGTTCAAATCTTTAACTCATGTTATTACTTATTAGTCTAAAAATAGAAAAGTTTATCATGTTCTTAAAATGTAATAGTCCTTTAAAATTTTAATAATATTGTGGGGTCAAAGAATTTGGCAACCCCGGCCCATTTTATATCAAGCCTAAGGCCCACGCCGAGGAGGAAGAAATGTCCGAGGACGAACGAAGAAGGTCCAAATTGCCAAGAGACATTGCCGAGGACAATCCTGTTCTCGGCAAACCGAGATCACAGAAGGAAAAAGCGGCACGCCACCAAAGGCAGCCTCTTAGAGCATCACAAGGAAAAGGACAAGTGCAATGACTTAGCCATGGGAGCATGGTGGAGGAGCAATTCAAGGAGAAGTTATCACCTTCGCATTAAATGCCAACAACTAACGTTTTAGCCGCATTAATGAAGAAATGACCCCTGAACAGTGCTGTCTTGGTTGCTACAACTCACAGAAGGTTTGGTAAGACGGCTAATGGGACAAGCACTCAAGTAATAACCTGTATGATCAACAAATGTAGGGCCAAGATCAATTAAAAGAGGATATATAATGTAAGAAATCCTCTAGGAAAAGGGGGATCGGGAATTTAGAAACAGAAAACACAGTAGCCATCTGTATCATCTTTGAAACTTTTGTAACGGAGCACTGAAGAAATAATAAGAACTACAAGTTCCTCAGGTGAGGGCCGATGAAAGAATTTCATACTTTAGTCCACGTCCTTGTTATTCAAATTAGTCTATAACCGTGTCTAGTTGTTGTAACCCTCACTAAAGCCTAGTTCTTAAACTCATTCTCTACAAATTTATTGTATTGGGCTAGTTGGGTCTGAGTTAACTCATCCAGTAGTAGAAGTGCTAAAACTCAGTCCCTACAATTGGCGCCGTCTGTGAGAAGAACTTGTGTGTTAGTAAGGGCAACAATCAAGCATAGTAGGATCAGGCCCTCATCAAGTAGGCTCTCATCAGCCTGAACTAGCTAAATCCCAGCAACAGGGTAACTTTCCCAACTCAGAGAATGATTAAAATGAAGAGAATGGAAGGTTTCGAGAGGGAAGTGTGCACACCACTCAAACCAGCAGAAGCCACTCTCGTATGGGTAGTCATGTGCTCCAAAGACAAAATGACAACCGGGTCATGCAACAAGAAGAAGTTAGGAGGCACGTATCCCAGAGATAGAATGATAATCAGGCCATGCAACGAGAGATAGAAGATTTGAAGAGAAAGCTGCGCCATGCACAACGAAGGCGGCCTCATTCTAACTCTGGCATGCCCTCCGATGATGAAAGCGATGATGACTATAGGCAAAGATTGAGAACTCCTCCAAGTAAGACATTCTCTCATGAAGAAAAGCACTACCAGAGGCGTAAATGTAAAAGCCCATCCCCTAGAGGCTTGGGAAATGATGCCATGAGCAGGGCACTGGATCAACTCTTCAAGTCACCCTTCACACACCACATAGAAGGGGTTACACTTCCTCGACAGTTCCAGCAGCCAACCTTCACCGTTTATAACGGTAAAACAGATCCCGTGGAGCATGTGAGCCAGTTTAACCAAATGATGGCTGGCTATTCTAAAGACGAGGCGTTAATGTGCAAGGTTTTCCCATCTAGCCTGGGACCGGTAGCGATGAGATGGTTCAATGGCTTAAAGATGAATTCTATAAATTCATATAGGCAGCTAACCCAAGCCTTTGGCTCCCGTTTCATTACAAACATCAGAGCTCCTTGGCCCTTAAGTGCGTTATTATCTTTATCCATGCATGATGGAGAAACTCTAAAGGCCTACTTGGACAGCTATTGGGATATGTATAATGAAATGGACGGCAATTTGACGATGTCGCCATCAGTACCTTCAAAAATATTCTCCCCATCGAGCACGGCTTAAGGAAGTCTCTGACTAGCAACCCTGCCACCAGCGTGCGCCAATTGATGGATCAGATCGATAAGTATAAACGAGTAAAGGAAGACCAGCTGCAAGGCAAGGGAAAACAGAAGGTTATCCCTCAGGAAAGAAGGGATTTTAGGTTGGACCGATATAACAGCAACCGCCTAAGGAGAGATTTCGTAGGACAATCCGGAGTAGCCAACACACAGACTGTCAATGCTGTATTCCGAGAACCAGTACATCGGATGTTCATGAAAATCAAGAACGAGCCATACTTTAAGTGGCCGAATAAGATAGCGGGTGAGTCCACGAGGCACAATCAGAACTTTTATTGCCAATACTACCAGGACCACGAACATACCACAAAGAATAGTAGGAACCTCTGGAACTATCTGCAGCTAGTCCGAGAAGGAAATCTAAAACACCTTCTGTATCATTCCAGTAGTCATCAAGGCCAGACCTATCAAGAGCCCCAGAAAGATACTGCCCTAGGGCCACCTATAGGGACGATCGATGTAATCGTGGCCGTTCTAGGAAGAATAGGCACGCGCCCTTTACGAGTGTTATCTGTGGCTCAGCTGCCTGCCGAGGAGTCCCAATCAGAGCCGAAGAGGGCCAAAATGAAGTCTCACCAAATCCTGAGTTTTTCAAAAGAAGACATGATTAGAACCATCCAGCCCCATGATGATGCGCTGGTGGTTACTCTCAGAATCAGGGACTACGATGTAAAAAGAGTGATGGTGGTCGATGACAGTGCGGCCAAAGTTATGTACCCCGACCTCTACAAGGGGCTGAGGTTAAAACTGGAATATTTGATGCCCTATAGCTCTTCTTTGATAAGCTTCAACGGGAAGATTATTATTCCAAAGGGCATGATTAGGCTGCCCATCCAAACCGGCCAAGAGATAGTGGAGATGAACTTTATTGTGGTGGATACCTACTCTCCATATGCGGCCATTGTCAGTAGACCTTGGCTCCATACCTTGGGAGTTGTTGCTTCCTCTTTACATCAGAAGGTGAAATTCCTGTCAGGGGACCAGGTTCTCGAAATCTATGGTTGCCAATCCACAACAAGGCAATGTATGGTGGCTGCCATTTCACATCGGCTCGATGCAGAGTTTTTGGCCTCTGCTGAAAGGAACTTATAGCAATTATAGGCCCTGGTGTCGCCTCCTTATACAGTGGCCGAGGAGGCAAAATGTGAAGACCTGGAGAAGGTGGTCATTGGTGGTGACCTAGAGAAGATCTTTCAAGTTGGGGCTCAGCTACCTCTTCGAGAGAAGGAGGAGTTGGTTGAGTTTCTCAAAAGAAATATCTTTGTATTTGCATGGGATGCCTGTGATGCTCCAGGGATTGATCTAGCCTTCATCTGTCACCATCTCAATGTCAACTCGTCCATCACTCCCAAGAAGTAACCACCCTAGCACCCATTAAGAGAGCATGCCAATGCGATTAGGGACGAGGTGTAGGGGCTATCAAAGAAATTTTTTACCTCGCATGGTTGGCCAACACCATGATGGTCAAGAAGAAAAGTGAAAAATGACAGGTTTGTGTAGACTTCACGGACCTAAATATGACATGCCCAAAAGATCTGTTCCCCATGCCTTAGATAGACTAGCTGGTGGATGCAACTGCAGGCCATTCTCAGATGAGCTTCTTAGATGCCTTTCAAGACTACCATCAAATTCCACTAGCCTTGGAGGATTAGGAGAAGATAGCCTTTGTGACACCTATTAGGAACTACCACTACAAGGTAATGCTGTTTGGTCTGAAGAACGTAGGGTCCACTTATCAAAGGATGATGATGAGGATGTTCAAGCTACAGTTGGGCAAGATTATCGAAATCTATGTCGATGATATAGTGGTGAAGAGTAAAGTGGTGTCTGAGCATTTAGGAGACCTCAGTAGCACCTTTGATGTCTTAAGGAAGCACAAGTTGTGCCTAAATGCTTCTAAATGCTCATTTGGTGTGAGATCAGGCAAGTTTTTAGGCTACATGGTTACTCATAGGGGAATTGAAGTTAACTTAGATCAGATCAAGGCTATCAATGATTTAAAACCACCACAAAATGCCAAGGAGTTCCAAAACCTTACTAGAATGATCGCAGCCTTAAACCAATTCATTTCCAGGTTGGCGGATAGATGCAGACCATTCTATCTCTTGATCAACAAGTGGAAAGGATTTGAGTGGTTCGAGGACTGTAGTGTGGCCTTCCAACAACTCAGGGAGTACCTATCCCGACCACCTATCATATCCAATCCTGAGGCCGATGAAGTCCTATACGCATATATTGCTGTAGCCCCTCATGCTGTGAGCTTGGTGCTAATACGGGATAAAAATGGCCTTCAGAAGCCAGACTATTACGTGACTAAGTTATTACATGAAGTTGAGGTCAGATACTTACCTTTGGAGAAAGCCATACTAGTTGTGGTCCATGTTACGTGAAAGCTTCCCCATTATTTCCAAGCCCACACAGTAGTTGTTTTGACCCAACTACGCCTGAAGTCTGTACTTCGGACAGTTGATTACACTGGAAGGATTGCCCTATGGAACACAATTCTGGGAGTTTTTGACATCAAGTACATGCCTCGGACCTTTATAAAGGGTTAGGTCCTGGCTGACTTGGTGGTCGAATTTACTGAACCACCAGTAGAAATAGTAGCAGAGGGGCGAAACATGGATGGAAAATCCGTTGGGGTAATCTCTATGCCAGGACTCCCATGTTGGAAGGTGTATGATGATGGGGCAATAAATCAAAGGGGGTCTAGAGTGGGACTAGTCCTAGTATCTCCTAACAAGACTATCATAGAAAAATCCCTGAGACTTGGATTTTCAGCCACAAATAACGAAGCCGAGTATGAGGCCTTGTTACAAGGAATAGCTATGGTGCAGAAAATGGGAGGAAAAGCAGTAGAGATGTTCTCAGACTCGAGATTGGTAGTGGGCCAGGTAAAGGGAGAGTTGGAAGCCGAAGATGCAAGGATGCAAGAGTACTTAAGCCAGGTCAAACGCTTGCGGTCAAACTTCGATCTTTTTAGCTTTTCACATATTTCCAGAAGTGAAAACACCCATGCTGATTCATTGACCACGCTTACTACTTCCTTGACAGGGGGCATGCCTCGAATTATTATTGTCGAGCATTTAGATAGGACAAATGAGGTTGCAAAAGACGTGGTTCATATCCATCAAGTTAGTGTGGGTCCTAGCTGGATGGACCGTATGGTGAGATTCCTCAAAGATGATATTCTACCTAAGGAGAAGTCAGAGGTTGAGAAAATACGAAGAAATGCTCCTCAGTTCTGGTTGTTCGAGGACCACAAATTATATTAACGCTCATATTTCTGGGCTATATTTGCTGTGTATTCACTCGGAAGTATCTAAATTACTGCTTAAAGAGCTGCACAAGGGGATCTGTAGGAGTCACACAGGAGGAAGATCTTTGTCGCACTGAGCCATTACCTAGGGACATTGGTGGCTATGGATGCAGAAGGAGGCCCTAGAATATATTAAGAAGAAATGTGACCAATGCCAAAGGTTTGCCCCAAATATTCATCAGCCAAGAAGGACCCTTAACCCTTTATCTAGTCCATAGCCGTTTGCCTAGTGGGACCTGGATATTATAGGCCCTTTCTCTAAGGCAGCAGGAAATAAGAGATATTTGTTAGTCGGCATAGATTATTTCACCAAATGGGTCAAAGCTGAGCCATTGGCCAATATCAGAAATATGGATGCTAAGAAATTCATCTAGAAAAACATTGTTACACGATTCAGGGTCCCTTATACCTTCATTTAGGATAATGGACTCCAATTTGACAGCAAAGCCTTCAGAAGATACTATTGCGAATTGAGGATCACAAACATGTACTCAACTCTAGCTTACCCTCTGAGAAATGGATAGGCCAAGGTTGTCAACAAGGTCATAGTCTATGGGTTTAAGAAGAGGCTAGATGACGCCAAGGGAAGGTGGGTAGAAGAGCTACCACACGTCTTATGGACCTATCGGACTACACCATGACGGTCAACGGGGGAGACACCTTTTGCCATGACCTATGGGGCAGAGGCTATCATCCCTCTAGAGGCAAACTTCCCAATGCTGAGGACGAGCTCCTTCACTCTAAGCAGTAATGATGAACTACTGGGGAAAAGCCTAGATCTGATCGATGAATGAAGAGAAAGGGCAGTGATCCAATTGGCCTATTACCACTAGAAGCTCAAGCAAGGGTATGGTGCCAATGTAAAGCTGAGACCACTAGCACCAGGGGACCTAGTGTTGAGGAAAGTTGTGAGTGTTTCCTAAAACCCATCATTTGGAAAGCTGGGACCCAACTGGGAAAGACCATACCGAATTACTTCAATAGCAGGAATAAGTGCATACTACTTAAAAGACTTAGATGGAAAAGCTGAGGGCTTAGTAGCATCCTGGGGTGCTTCTTGGTTAGGGCCTTTGTCTGTCTCAGTTACCCCAAAAGGTTCAGCTTTCTTGGTAGGCTCATCAGGAGTAGTTGAAGCAAGAGTAGTGTCAGGATGGCCTGCCTCAACCACCTCGAGAGAAGTACCAGCCTCAGAGCTAAGAGGGCCTAGCTCTCGGATGGCAGAAGGGTAATATACATTCTCTACCTTCCAAAGGTCAGATGAAGCCTCAATCCCAGCTTGTTTGAGGGCTTTATTCCAAACCTGAGAACAGTTTAGCCTGCATACCCCAGGTACTTGAGACTTGAGAAGGGCCTGGGTCTCAGCCACTCCTAAGTCAAAAGCCGCCTCCTCAGCCTTCTCCTTAGAGGTCCCGGCCTCTATCCTGGCGAACTCAGCCTCTTCCTTAGCCTTCAAGGCTTTATCCCTAGCCCACTTAGCGACGTTTTTGGCCCCCTCTGCCTCGGCTAACTTTTTCTTTAGATCAGTGATTTGCTCATTGGCAATCCTTAATTGATCCTCAACTTTGAGTAGGCGCCTTGTCTGGTCCTCGGCCTATTTTTGAGTGCCAGCTAGGCCAGATTTAGCGCTATCTCTGGCCCTTGTCATCTCCTTCATATCCTCCCTTGCTTTCTGGAGATCAGCGTTGGAGTTTTTGAGGGTCAGCGTGGCGTCCAGGCACTTGTCACGCTTGAGATCCAAGGCCTTACTCTGGTTATTGGCCACCTCTTCCAACCTATAAGTGGCCTGGATAGCCTGCCCATTGAAACAAGTACACGATGAGTTGGAAACCAAAGAACAAAAATTAACGGAGTCATAAGTGTTAGAAGTCTTACCATGCCCAAGTACCTTATGAGGTTGAGGACAACCTCTTGCCTCCTCAAATCCCCCAACTCGGCCATATCTGTTGGGAGTAGCAGGAACCTCTCCAGGACATCAGCCATATAAATGCCTTCACCCCCTTAGAAGTCCCTGAGGATGACGTCGTCCATCAGAGGCTCCCCATGTAGCATTGGGGCAGGCAACCAGGCCTAGGGCTCGGACCGTGTAGCAACTTCTTTTTCTTGGCCCTGGTGCCCAATTTTCAATTGCTTCGAAGCTCATCGGGTTTCATCTTCCTCCTAAGAGGAGCGAGATCTCCCTCCATCCATTGGCTCTTTGCCTTTGGTGGAAGCCCTCTTCCTTTTTGGATCGGGGGGCTCAAGCCGAGGAGGCAAGGTCGGTTGGGTGGAAGACGACCTGGTCTGAACAGGCTGAAGCTTGGGTGGAGGAGGAGGAGGAGGAGGAGGAAGCTTGGATTGTGGCTTCTTCGGCGCGTCCTTCCCCGGCTGGCCCTCAATTAGGTCGAGCAGGTTGGTTTAAGGCTTTCTCTTGAAAACCATCTCGGCCCAAAAAGAAATCCCCACTGATAAGAGATCCACTTTAGTCAAATTGGGATCGCCCAAGTCACCAGAAGGATCCTCAGATGGATTAACTTGGTCGAAAACACCAAATTCGTCCTTGGACGGACCCAAATCAGCAACTTCTTTTCTTTCTGCACTTTCTCCCTCGGCCTCTGCAGCCTGATGGGATGAAGAAGAGCCTGCCAACGGAACACCTTCTGGGATAGGAGATCCTTCAAGAAGCAAGAACCCGTGCTCTGCTATGGTGATCTTGTGAAGCCGAGGATCTTTAGCTCTGATCACGTATTTGGGAGCCGAGAACGACTTCTGGATGGGATCGTACCTGAGGATCTTGTGAGCGGCTCTAATTTGGTTGTCAACTTCGTTTACAAAGACCTTCGCCCTAAGGATGGTTTTCAAATCCTCTCGGTTAACCAAGTGAAAGTGTCGTTCAAAGGCGTGTAGATCTGCAAAAAAGAAAGCACATTCATGTCAGCAACCGGACGGTGCAAATTGTGATAACACAAAAGACCAACTCTCTCCTACTCTAAATACCCCACCCGGTGCCCCCTCTTCTGTCGGACAATGCAGGCTGTCGTGCCACTCCCCGGACATGATGAGAAAATCCTTATTTAACCCTTTGCTGGACTCGAGGAGGCACTGAATAAGCCGAACCTTATCATCCCTCGTCTTCATATAGTAAGATTTACCCTTTAGGTATTGAAGGTTGTAGCATCAGTTTACATCGTGATGGGTTAACCTCAACCCCATCTTCTCGTTTAGAGCATCCACACAACCCAGGATCCTAAACACGTTGGTGGCACACTAGGTGGGAGCTAACCGGAAATGCCTAAGGTAATCCCTCATCACCGGCCTTATAGGGATTCTCATACCACCTTCTAGGAAGGTGATTATGGGAATCACTACTTCCCCGTCTTGCCTCCTAAAATGCCACTCCCCTTCTTCATAGTACCTTAAACGTACATTACTAGGTACCCTATAATCAGCGATGAATTTCTCCATCGCCTCTTCAAACTCAACCAACTTTTTAAACCTACCCATCCCTAAGAACAGCTAAAAGACTCAGGGAAGGACGAAAGAAAGAGAGGAATAAGGGAAAAAGAAACTTAGAAGAAAGAAAGCATGAATTAGAGAGAGAATAAAACTTACAGAAATAAGGAAAAGCTCCTTGGACATGCTTTTTATGCTTAAAAGAGACGTGAGTTTGGTTAGAGATTTGACTGAACTCAAGATATGTGCGCAAGAACTCTTGAGTGTAAAAGTAAAGAGGCAAATCGGTTCAAATGAGTATTTATATCTCCAATTAAAAATAACCGTTTGGGTTCTCCCACCCATAAGGTTGAAGAAATCCTACCGTTAGATTACCATCACACTGTTGAACACGGGGAGCACAAAGCCGCCAGAATTTAATGAGGGCGCGCTCCACATATCGAAGCACCAGGAATGTGCTTTGGACAGGTGAAAAGACTCTGGCACTGACGGAGGACAAGACTTAACAAGCCATGACCAAGGCCTAAGGACATCAAAACCCTCCTTTCCGTCCGAGGAGCCGGACAACAGGGTTTTGAGGGGTTATTATGAGGTCAAAGAATTTGGCAACCCCGACCCATTTTATATCAAGCCAAGGCTCACGTCGAGGAGGAAGAAATGTCCGAGGATGAACAAAGAAGGTCCAAATTGCCAGGAGACGTTGCCAAGGACAATCCTGTTCTCGGCAAACCGAGATCACAGAAGGAAAATGCGGCACGCCACCAGAGGCAACCTCCTAGAGCATCACAAGGAAAAGGACAAGTGCAATGAGTTAGCCATGGGAGCATGGTAGAGGAGCAATTCAAGAAAAAGCTGTCACCTCCGCATTAAATGCCCACAACGAAGGTTCTGGCCGCATTAATGAAGAAATGACCCCGAAACAGTGCTGCCTTGGTCGCTACAACTCACAGAAGGTTTGGTAAGGCGGCTGACGAGACAAGCACTCAGGTAGTGACCTGTATGATCAACAAATGTAGGGTCAAAATCAACTGAAAGGAGATATATAATGTAAGAAATCCTCCAAGAAAAGGGGGATCTGGAATTTAGAAACAGAAAACACAGTAGCCATTTATATCATCTTTGAAAATTTTGTAACGGAGCACAAAAGAAATAATAAGAACTACAAGTTCCTCAGGTGAGGGCCAAGGACATAATTTCATACTTTAGTCTACGTCCTTGTTATTCAAATCAGTCTATAAACGTGTTTAGTTGTTGTAACCTTCACTAAGGCCTAGTTCTTAAACTCATTCTGTACAAATTTATTGTATTAGGTTAGTTGGGCCTGAGTTAACTCATCCTGTAGTAGAAGTGCTCAAACCTAGTTCTTATATATATATATATATATATATATATTTTAAACTTGGAGGTTGTAGCTGCATATATATGGAGATTTGTTGAATGGATTATGTTTTTTTTTTGGATAATTGAATGGATTATAGTTGAAAGAAAGCATTGAATCTGGCTAGACCGAGCGGTGTGGCTCAGCACTCGCATTCTATTCCACTTGTCTCATCCAGAGTCCAAACAGAGATGGAGGACATGGAGTAATTCAGAGGTTGCTTCGTGAACAATAAATAATAAAGAAATAGTGACACGGCAGGAGATAAGAGGGATAGGTGTCGGATAATACAATGATATTCCACCAGTCACCATCAGATGCAGATGCAGATGCAGATGATGCAGTCTTTGCAAAATGCTTTATTATTAGTTTGACTACATGCAGCATTGCATGATACACTTTACTGTGGTCTGTGGGATCAGCTAATAACGACTATATAAAAAAGATCCAAAGTAAAAAATTATACGGTATTGTGGGATCACTGGGATCCTTCACTTCTTAGGATCTAAGATCATAGCCTTTGAATCAATAGCACTGGTTGAATCAATTAATATTCACTGACTGCAGGTTACGTCTCCGCTAATCGTATCGCTTATTACAATAATCAAGTTGGTATCTTAAAATTAACGAGATCAATATATGTGTCAGAATGTTGACCATATATAAACTAATTAATATTTGATTTAATGGATGAGATTTGTTGGATTCCACGATATATATAAACTATGTTGCTAATTTTGAGGATACGATATATATAAAATGGATTCCATGAAAATCTTAACCTCGACAATGGACGGCCCTGCACGTCCATTTGCCCTCTTGCACGTATCGACTTCTTTAATCTTGCAAATCAATGCAGCATTTGACTCATCGTTATCTCATTTTTTAAAAAGTTTTCAACAAAAAAAAGTGTTAGCTTGATCGATCTACTAGTATTGTTGGAGGGTCAGCACAACGCACTTTGGATTATAAGACAACAACTTTAAATGGGGTCTTTTCAAATCCTTTGTGTTCAAATTCTCCTATTTAGTTAGTAATATGACTAACCTACTTACTCTTTCTCGTGGCATATATAGTCAATCTTATATAAGATATAACCAATTCCAATTTTAAAAAACTTTTTTATGCAAACGCTACTGCAACAAACATTGTTAGTATTATTCTGTAAGCGATACATGAATTTGAAAAAGAATCTATAGCATTTTTATATAATTTAGTACATTAATTATTGCATTTTCATCTATTTGTAAAACTTTTTGGAAATAAATCTAAACAATCAAAAATATATCATTATAAATTTTATATTTTGGATCATTTTTGTCTCTCTTAATGACATCTGATATATTTTCAAGTAATGAACATTGGATTTCAATAATGAATTTGTAAAAACTATTAATTCTGGTTTTGGTTTTGATAGACAAAGAAAGGAAGAGTTTAGTCACTTTCCATGTTTTATACTCTTAAACTAAAACAAATATAGTAAAACGTGTTAACAATATGCACAACATTCAAAGAAATGAACATTTTTGCATTAAAAATTCATTGTAAAACAGATAGACAATACATTATATTAGCTAATTGAAGAGGGCCTTAAATTTTTATTTTATTTTATTTTTTTTATAGAAGAAAATAAGTACTTTTATTATGAAGAAACAACTATATCATTTGAATTATAGCTTGAAATTGTGGTGAAGCATACTCCATCCATACTATAAAATCTAAAATATCTTTTTGCGAGTCTTGCATGATTATGAGTTTCCTTACTGCCCTTATATTTAGTGTGTGAAAAACTAACCAACTATAGGAGCGAAAGATAAACTTGGCTTCTTGGATTAGAGTTCCATATGGGGAAAAAGAGGATGCATTTGATGATGGGGCGTCCTTCATAATATATTTTATTGTATAGGGGTCTTCGTCCATATTTCCACTTTGAAGCTCTAAATGTCTACTTTTTAATAAAACAAGTTTTACTTAGAAATATTATCAAATCTTGGACTTTGAGTAGATTGAAACTTTGTTGCCTATGAGCAATTTATGACCCAAAGTCAATTTTAAGTCCTTTAACACAATTTTATTGATATAACCCAATTTTGACATGCTTTGACACTATGATTTGCAAACACATATATCAACCCTAACAAATCCCATTAATACGATGGTTAAACTTATGCTGTAATTAATGGAAATTATATTAGATGAACTTTTGCTTGAACAAAACAATACTAATCAAGCTTTTCCAAAAGGCTTAATGATCATATGGCGTTATGCTCTTTTGGTAGGATTTGTGTCCAAGGTTTAATCCTTCTATGTTATACGTATTAAAAAAATACTACTAAAATAAAATAAAAATTATCAAAATTTTTTTTTAAAGCTAAAAGATCGATCAAGCTTAGTATTGAGCACACTGCATACTTCCTGGTATATATCTTGGACTTCAACATAACATCATAAGAAATACTGAATCCTTAATTGTGATGGAACTTGTTAACCCAAAACCCACATATTACATATACCGAGGATTGTCAAGGCAAATTTCACGAGCACGCTAAACTAGTTATGATTATCAAACCTTTATTATTTTAACTAGTAAAATTTTTAATGGTTGAATAATAGATTTGAAGTTCAATCCTCGCTTATATAAAAAATTGATTGATGTCTTGGTCTGATAATAAAGAATTATCATCAAGAGTGGACTTATAGATTGAAACTCTCTAAAAAAAAACTAGTATTAAAAAAGAACAATATTTACCATAAAATGTTACTACCAAGACCGGCTAGTGTTACATTAAAAATAAACCCCTTTTCATATTGCCATCGGAGTGCTGGACACGTGGACCCATAAAAAGAGGAAAAAAAAAACACACACACACACATATAGGTCAAAATGGGAATATACTCCTTTCAGCTAAACTTTCTAACAAAATGCCTCATGCATGTTTGAAACTAATTAGGAATATACTCCTATTTTAAACTCGATTTTTTAAAAATCGAGTTATAGACAATCAAACTTAAAATATATATATATATATATATGGAACTCAAGTTCCATGTAAATTTTTTCAAACAACTCGATTTTCGGGAAATTGAGTTTTTCATTGAAACTCGATTTTTTAAAAATCGAGTTTTAAAACAAAGACATATTCCTAAATAGTTTCAAATATGGGGTATTTTGCTGGAAACTTTGGCTAAAATGGGCAAAACCTAATTTTGGCATATATATATAATTTTACGTAAAAACACACCTGATTAGAACCTATTTGTCCCTCACCTAATCCTTTCTTTCTCTAATTCACTAGTAGCATTCTGAGACTTTAGGCCCGCTTGATACGTGTGTTTAAACAACAATTTTAAATTTTTTTCAAAAATATGTATGAGTAAAAAAATATATAAAAATATATATAATATTATTTAAAAACTAAAAACATATGTTTAACCACATGTACTAAACAACTGTTTATTTCTAAGAAAGCCGTAGAACTTGATTCCTGGAGACTAACGAGCATTCAATAACTACGTGGTCGTTGTTCACTTTGCACATGTGGTGGGAGCTCGTGGGGGCACATAAACCAAGCTTGGTACGTGTGTTCGCAATCCACTAGTACTAATTGCCTCTCTTTTTTTTCTCCAAAAAAAGTGAAGTATATATCTAAATCCTTGGTTTTTGAGGTACTTTACTTGTCCTATTTTGGTGTATTCTTTCAGTTGGATGTTCCTTTGATCTAATTCTAGAATATCTGCATGTTGGTTTGCCTATCATAAGTTCATATGAAAGTAGAAAAAGAAATAAAGAAATGCTTCCAACGATATTGGTCATAATATTTTCTTTTTCCTTTTTTTAACTTTTTGAAGGTAACATATGAGAGTGCCCGTGAAACATTGGTAAGGCTTTCCCTCCAGTACTCTAGCATACGGAACATTTTATGATATGTGTGTGCCTATATATGTTGCATCTAATACACAAGAGTATTGGATGCAAGCCAAACCCATGATATTCTTCTTCAAAACAAACACTTTTTTTAAAATAAAACTTATTAGTAAGCTTTCAAATGTTATTAATATCAAACATAACAAAAAAATTCAAACAATAGGATCGATCCATACCTAAGAGCATCTCCAACAGGAGAGCTAAATACAAAATCCTCTCTACTATAGAGAGTAAACCCACAAAATAGGTCTCCAATGGACTCTCTATACCCGAAAATTTTTTTGGGTCATGAACAGTAGCTCATCAAGTCTGATGGGCTACTACTTGATGAGCTACTGTTCATTCTTCAAATGTTTTTTTCTATTATAATAATCAGATATTGAATAAAAAAATATTGGAAGATGTGTAGTTGTTAAAAAAAGAATAAATAATGAATGAAGAAATAATATTTAAATGAGATAGAGAATGGGATAGAAACTCTGTTGGAAAGTGTATTTGAAAAAATGGATAGCTAAAAGGTAAAAATCACTGTTCATTCTCCAAACAGTACAAAAATTTGCCTAATCTGCTGGAGATACTCTAAGCTAGGTTAAGTAATTCCATCATATCCTTATTAAATCAATTAAGGCAACAATAATAATAATACTCCACATCAAAATCATCTTCTTGATAATGCCTTCCAACATACCAAGCACTTAAATCGAGAATATCTATTTTGTGTTGCTCAAAAAATTATTTTTCTTTCACATGATGAGACAAAAATTTCATCTAGTTTCTCCCATTTTTGCAATCAATTCATTATTATTTTGGGTAATTATACTTTAGTACTCTAAACTATACCTCAAATTATACTGTATACCATAAACTTTCAGAAGTCATGATTAGCATCCCTAAACAATAACCCGTGTTACATTTTGCACTTGCTGTCAATTCTACTATTATTTTGGATGGAAAACAAAAGTTTAGGGTGCACAATGTAATTAAAAGTATAGTTTAGAATGGTAAAATATAATTTCAATTTTATTTTTAAGAGTTTGAGAAAAGAGGCAATCGAGTTTTTTCACGTGATGTCGTCCAAGATAATGACATAATTGACGATGGGGTGCAAAGTGTAACATGAGTTATACGTTATAGTTTAAATTGCTAACCGTACATTTTGAGAGTTTAGGATGCAAAGTGTAATTTAAGATATAGTTTAAGGTTGTAAAGTGTAACTTCCCCTACTATTTTAAATAAGATGCATAGTGTTTAGAATATCTTGAGATTTTCATTGCAAAACTTGAGAAATAATATAGTGATTTTTATGATGTTGTTCATCAGTTGCAATATAAAGAAACCTCTTGGTATTTTCAATGAAAACATTTAGAGTTTAAATTCCTCTCCTCCAATTATCAAGTTATATATATATATATATATACAAGTTTGCAAAATAACCATTTTCTTCTTATGAATGGGGGCAAATACGCTAGATTATGAAGTATTTAACAAGAGCTAAATCATTAAGGGTACATTTGATACACTAAATGATAATTACATTAAGAATGATCATTTGTATTATTGGGAATAAAAAGTGATGTAATGTATTCACTATTCTTATTAATATTTCTATAAAAAAAAAAAATTTATTAAAATGTTTGCTTGTGAAATAGGAATAAAAGCACAAATCTGTATTTTTTGGAAATATTATAATTTTATAATATTTAATAATGCACATAGAAATGATTTGTATTTTTGTAAATATAATAAATTTTAAAGTTATTATATATATATATATATAAAAAATAGTTAATACATCTTTTTTAGAGAGGAATTACTATTCTTCAATTTAAGAAATAACTATTTAATAAAAATATAGCCAAACCATCAAATAGCTATTCCACGTGAATAAGCATTCCACAATTTTATTTTTTATTTTTTATTTTTTATAGAAATCAACTGGTTGTTTATTTCATTGACACTAAGAATTAACAAACAATATATAAGGAGCAACATCCACATGTATGTCTTCTAACCAAACTTGTAGCTTATCACAATTTCTATTACATTATGGGACCTATTACAAGAATAAACATTTCATTACGAGACCTATTGTAGGGTATCAAACATACCCTAATTCAAAATATTTATTCTGTTATCTAATATCTATTGGTAACATAACATATACCCTTGTAAATTATATCATTTGTTAGGGATACCGTCTGATTAATGTTCCATTTCTTTGCAAGGTTGTGGAATTGTTCGACCTTTTTTTTTTTACTGTAGTGATAATAAATTATAGATTTTAAATTTCGAAACCAATTTCCTAAAATTACTTATTAAAGCATTCACAGCAAGGTTATAAAAAATATAGATTTTAGTAACTCAAAAACATANTTCATACTGCCAACAAGTTGATGTAGATAAAATATAGTGCTCTGAAATCTGAATATGGAATGTATTTTGTATGCTGTTGGGTGTTCTGATCATAGCTTTGTGACATATTTGGCTTGATGGTATAGTGACTGGTAAAGGTGACTCTATTATTGTAATATCATTTGATTCACATGCCCAACATTCTTCATTTCAATTATTATTATTATTATGTTTGTTATTCAGCAAAAAAAAATTATTATTATTATTATGTTTGTTGATGATGATTTTGAACATATATGTCTATTATTTCATTACCCTTTTGGCCTTCTATGCAGTTTTTGTAATGAGAATTAATTTGTATTCATTAGGTTCAGTAACAGATATTAAAAACTTGGTTACAATCATGGTTGTCAAAATCGCAATCAAGATTGTAAGATCGCACGATTTTACGATCTAACTTCACTAAAAACATTTAGGATCATATTAGGATTGTAAAAATGGTAGGATCGTAAGGGATCCTATCGATTAGACATTGCAATATGGGTTAGAATTTTTTGATCCGACCTGAATCCGATTTTTGTTGACCCGACGTAAAAACGGATTGACCTATGACCTGAGTCGATTTTTGCGGTTCAACCCAACTTGACTTGGATAACTCATGACCCGGCTAGTTAAAAAAAATTCGCTAAAAAAATATTTAAGCTACATCTTGATACTACGTGCATAAAGCACAAAATACCAAAACTAATAATCAATATATTATAGATATAAAGTTATAAACAATTAAGATTCAGTGCTTTACAAACATGACATGAGACAAGACAACATGTTACATAAGGTTGTCAAGACTTAAGATAACTATTAAAAAAAAAAAATCTCATTCAATACTAGGCCTAGCTATAGTCGGCCAATGGCCTCCTTTAAGTTTTGTTGGTCCTGTCATTGATGTGACCAATTTTAGTTTCTAAAGAGTTACTATTCAATAGTGCAAATAAATAAGTCTTATGTTCATTAGAGCATTCACATCAGCATGTGTATTTTACACATCTATTTTTACATTAAAAACCTACTTTTTCTATTTTACACATCTACTTTTACAAAACACCTACATCAATTCATTTATTTTACACGTTATTCCAATAAAATATACATTATACTCTATTTTTTTATTATTTCTCACCAACCACTCACTTAAATACGCGCCCTCTCTCTCTCCAAACCCATTTTCTGATTTCTCACTCTCTCACTGTCTCTCTCTCTCCCTCTCTCCATCTCTCTGGCCTTCCTCCCGAATCGCAAAAAGCCATATCTCCTCGCCGCGCCGCTCCGCTCCGCTCAGCTTCGCTCCGAGCCGATCCGATCCACCAAACGCCGCGCCACTCCGCTCCGCTCAGCTTCGCTCCGATCCGCTCCACTCCGCTCCGATCTGCTCCGCTCCACTCCGCTTCGCTCCGATCCGCTCCGATCCACCAAACGCCGCGCCGCTCCGCTCAGCTTCGCTCCGATCCGCTCCGCTCCACTCCGCTTCGCTCCGATCCGATCCGATCCGATCCGATCCGCTCCGATCCACCAAACGCTATATCTCCGCTCCGATCCAGCAAACCCCATATCTCCGATATCCGCTCCGATTCACGGTCAGCTCCGATCTCCGCTCCGATCCACCAAACGCCAGTTCTCCGATCTCCGCTCCGATCTACGCTCCACTCCGATCTCCGCTCTGATCCACCAACGCCACATCTCCGATCTACGCGCCGCTCCATCAACGAGCTCCGATCGTTCCAGTCAAGCTCCGATCAGTATCTTTGTTGTTTGTCTGTGTGGGTTTGCTTCTGTGTGGGTGTGTTTGTGTATCTCGTGTTTTTTTTTTTTTTTTAGCAAGTGAATCTGTGTTGATCAGAGCTGTGTGTGGATGTGTTTGTGTGTGAGAGAGTGTTTGTGTGTATCTGAGGAAAAAGAAGAAGATGAGAAGTGGTGAGGTTGTTGAGCCCGGAGAAGAGAGAGAAAAAAGGGAGCGAAAAAAAAATTAATAAACTAATCTATACATGAGCTACAGTAGCCGTGTAAATTTACACGGTTACTGTAGCTCGTGTATAGATATACACGATTTTAGCCATTTTTAGAGGGACTGATGGAGTCTAATTTTGAGCCAAAATGTGTAAAAACAACTTTTTTTTCTATTTTACATGATTTTAAATACACTGATGGGAATGCTCTTAGACATGTAAAGTTTAACATTCAACTATTCAAGACCTTCCAAACTCAAGCTTTCACTTTTAATTAAGAGTAGTGTTAGACATATTATGGCCGAAGTGGCCTAAAATTTTTTTTAGCCCATGTAATGATAGAACAAGCATATTAATCTTGGGTTAGTCTAGGGTTCTCTAGTGCATAAACCCTATAATAGGCTCATTGTTACATGAGCTTAATAGACAATATGTAACCATTAAGAGCTTTTTACTATGGAGACAGACCGTCAAGTTGAACCACGTAAACTTTTATGTTCACTCTCTCTTTCATGCTTCCACTTATCATTCAATCATCACCCAATCAACACAATAACTTTAATAGTTACAATGAGGGCTAGGAAATTTAAACCCTAGATGTCTCAATTGGAAATATGAGGAGGTACCAACCAATTGAGGTACAAAACTTTTGTTTTTAATTTTATAAACATGGGTAGGTTTTTTGTTTTTAATTTTTGTCAATTTACAGTTTTAACCTCATTTTTATGTTTTAGGAATAATGATAAGTTAATTAAATTAGGGGTATTTTTGAAAGTCAAAAAGACAATAACTAATTTTTTAAATCCTCTTAATATATAGATATATAATTTTTTGTTTTTGTTTTTATTATTATTATTATTATTATTATTATTATTATTATTATTATTATTATTTTACATTGTTAACTTCTTTTAATGTTGTGGCATAAATTTTGAAATCTCACATTTGTCCCAATCATCGTTATAATTTTATATATTTTTTAGTATTATTTATAATTTTAGAATATGTTAATATTATATTAATTAAACCTTCTTCCATCAGTCAAAAAAAAAAAAAAACCTTCTTCCAAAAAAATTAAATTAAAATTAAGAAAACCTCACCTTCTTTTCTATAAAGCATTAAAACACTACACGAATTCATTAAGTTGGGTTGATATTTTTTTCTAAACAAATTATAATTATACTAGGAATTTATTTTATATAAAATTTGGCCTNTTTTTTTCGGCTTTTGTTTTTCTTAATTCCCTCTAACACTGAGACAAGGTATCTAAACCAATCCTCCCAAGTATAAGAAGTAATGACAGAATCCTTCAAACTTAGATAACATAGAAGTCCTAGTGAGAGGGAAAACGTTTCTCTCCATGCTAATTTAATTTGGAGAGAAACCCTTCAAGCTCTTCTTATATCATTTTATTGGATATAAATTTTGAAAATCTAACAATTGCATTTTTTACTATATCTTTCATGCTTGCAATATTCCAAGAATATCAAATATAAATAGTTATATCATCAATCAAATGTTTAAATTTCAAGTTTTTATAGTACTAAATTATTTATAAAATAAAAATTTATTGATTGTATAGTAAATAACATGTTTAAATTTCAAGTTTTTATAGTATTAAATTATGCATAAAATAAAAATTTATTGATTGTATAGTAAATAACATCATATTCAAACGATATTTAATTGTGTGTTAAGAACATAAAGAACATGTAATTTAACAGTTAAATTTTAAAAATTCACATCCAATATAGAGATATAGGAAAAGTTTGAATGACATCCGATTTAAACGATACTTGACTGCATGTTCAGAACATAAAGAATATTCAATCCAACAGTTAAATTTTTATAATTCACATCTAATATAAAGATATAGGAAAAGTTTGAAGGATTCTCTCCAAACTAGTTTAGAGAGAAACCTTATCCCAATGATAGATATAATAAAGAACATGCAATCCAACAGATAAATTTTTAAAATTCATATGTAATATAAAGATATAGGAAAATTTTGAAGGATTTCTCTCGAAACTAGTTTAGAGAGAAACCTTATCCAAGTGATAGGTATTGTGGGGCCTGTTATCTAAAAAAGGGTATAGTAGCCCTCAGAATTGGGCTCAGGGCCCAAAGGCCCGATCCGAGAACACGCAGTTGTCCGAGGACAGCCTAAAGAAGTTTTATTCACGTCAAATAGGTGATATGAAAGGTATAAATAGGTGTTATATACAGTGGTATGGCACACGTCCGAGGACGACAAAGTCCGAGGTGAAGGTAACCTTCGTACTGACTGAAAGATTCTGCCAGGTTGTAGCTGAATTGGAAGTTGGATATAGCTTAAAGAGGCGTCAGAGAAGGTAGAAAATATCTTCTAAAGTCTATCACCTCCTCATTAAATGCTGTCCACCTAACACTCTGGCCGCATTAATGTGGAGGTGATACCTGAATAGTAACTAAACAGCTTTATGACCACTAAGCTGAAGGTTCCGGTAGGGACTAGATGGGACAGAAAGGAGCCCCCAGGATAAGAACTACACGTGTACAAAGGAAACAAGAAAAGAAACGAAGTATATAATGTAGAAACGAAGAAAACCGGAGGGACTTCTGACCAGAAAAAGAAAAAAGGAAAAAGAGAGAGAGAAGAANTATATTTTTTTTTTTGAGCAAATATATATATATACACACGGTTTTCCTTTGCTTAATGCACCCATGTGTGTAGGGGGTGTAGGGTAAAGACTAAAGTTACACGTCTCGTCTATATATATATGACTATACTATCGTATTCTCTGTAGGGTACTATTGTTTGTCTTAGCTGTATATAGGTCGTGCTGCAGCTGGCATCACTTTTTGTTTTAACCCTAAACTAAACTATTATATTTCATAGGCTTTATCGTATCTGTGGTCTAAAATATTTTCATTATATAATATTTATTTATTTATTTATAAAATCAATTTTTTATCGTAAACTATATCTTATTTAAAATTTGGTACTTAAACTATCGAAATATGTGATTGACCTTCCAAAGAAGGGTGGAATTAGAATTTTATAAATGCGAGGGCCAAAATAATAATATATATAAAATTGATCCAATCTAATATTGTTGTACAAAAAAAAAAAAATGAAAAGTTTGAAGGGCTGACCATATTTTTTTGAAAATTTTAAGTTCATTTAGCAGTAAAAATCTAATATTTAAGAAGTTTGGAGGACCAATCATACATTTTTTTTAAAAAAAAAATTAAGAAATTTTAGGAGTAATTTTCTAATATTGAAAAAAGTTTTTTTTGGGGGGGTGGGCATGGCCCTCCCTTCTATCTAAGTGGTTTTGCCCTGCTTCCAAAGATATGACTTTCTTTCAATGTCCCTTAGTCATCTATTTTGGTGTTAAGTGTGAAAATTAATATTTGAAAGACCAATTTATTCTTCTCTCCAAAACAAATCATTAACGGGGCAAATTGATATTTTAATGCTAAATTCAGTTAGACTTAACAACAAACAAGTAACAGAAGATTAAGAGTTACAAAGTTTTCGATTTGGGAGGATTGATCGTGCACTTTGTTAGTTCATGAGACACAATATAAAATGGAGTATACTTTAAGTGTGTGTTTTGTTACAATGACTAAGGATTACTTGCAATAATAATAATAAATGCGTAATAAAGTTATAGGTGTCACAATTTTATCACATTAACAAATTATGAAATATATAGTAAATAATAATGTGTCGCTAACATTATTCTTTTTTAATCACTTCTTGTTGTCCTCTTAAAAATAAGAGCATTAAGTTTGCATTTGGGTCAGGATTAAAAATTAAAATTATTTAACCATTCAGCTTATTTTTGTTACTATTTATAGGCCCCACTGTACTTTTTGGCACTATTTATGGATCTCACTGTACTATTTCAACTAACTTTTACTTTTATCTACAGTACTTTCAGCAATAAATTTTCAGTTTCAATAAAATAAGTAGTATCCAAGCACACTATAACTATAAATACAACAACAAATTATCATCCCTGATTAACCACTAGTTATGACTACTTTATTAATTTGATTGCATAAGTAGTTAGATTTTCTTCCCCTAGGATGCATAAGTAGCTAGATTTTTTTTTTAGAGGGTTTCAACTTATGGCATTCGATCCTGATAATAGTTCTTGTGCGGGTCGCAAATGAGGCCAATGGGCTCAGCCCCACTTGGGCTCACAACTAATTTGTTTGTAAGGCTGAATTTCCTACTATGGGTGATCCTACAACCAAGGACTCACTGAGATCACCTTTCTCCTTCTTGGCGACACAATCTTTCCTCCCAACTGCTCTCCGGACTCTCTTTTTCTCCCCTTT